>NC_061111.1:229339594-229359521 GCF_002878395.1 Capsicum annuum | reverse complement strand
TGAGGTCAAGGATAGGAAAGGATGTGAAAACCAGGTTGTATATCTTTTGTCTAGAATGGAAGGTGAACAGGAAAGTAGTGATGAAATGAAGATAAATGATACATTCCCTGATGAGAAGATCATGGATGACGCTATGGAAAAATTGCCTTGGTATGCGGATTATGCAAATTATATTGAGAGTGAGGTCATCCTAGAAAACCTTTCTTTCCATCAAAGGAAGAAGTTCTTCCATGATGTCATGCATTACTTCTAGGATGAGCCATATCTTTTTCGGCGATATGCAGACAATATTATAAGGAGATATGTGCTGGAAGTGGATGTACTGTGCATATTGGAAGCATGTCATGCTTCCCCAGTTAGGGGTCACCACACAGGTGACCGAACAGCTAGGAAGGTGTTGGAAAGTGGCTATTATTCGCCAACATTGTTCAAGGATGCCCACGAGTTTGTGCTGAAATGTGACCAATGCCAGAGGCAGGGGTCAATCTCTAAAAGACATAAGATGCCCTTGACTAAGATGTTTGAAGTGAAATTATTTGATGTCTGGGGAATTGATTTCATTGGTCTTTTTGTGAGCTCGTACTAGATGAAGTATATTTTAGTTGTTATTGACTACATCTAAGAATGGGTGGAAACTGTGGCCTTGTCAGATAATGAAGGGAAAAGGGTTGTTGCTTTTTTGAAGAAGAACATCTTCTCTCGCTTTGGAGTGCCACATACTATCATAAGCGATGGAGGATCTCATTTTTGCATCAAAATATTTTGAGCAGCTTTGGCAAAATATAGGGTGAAAAAGCACATAGTGGCTACTCTATACTACCCAGAAACCAGTGGGCAAGTGGATATATCAAATCATGATATTAAAGC
This sequence comes from Capsicum annuum, assembly GCF_002878395.1. NCBI lineage: Eukaryota > Viridiplantae > Streptophyta > Magnoliopsida > Solanales > Solanaceae > Capsicum > Capsicum annuum. The sequence continues at coordinate 229,358,654 of NC_061111.1, read as the reverse complement.
CATCCTAGCCAAAACGGTGAATGCTATCCAGAAATATTGGTCTCGAAAGCTCGATCATGCCTTATGGGCGACTACTTTCAAGACACCTATTGTCATGTCACCATTTTAGCTGGTCTATGGAAAAGCTTTCCACCTACCAATAGAGCTAGAGCACAAGGCCTTATGGGCACTCAAAAGGTTGAATCTGAATTAGAAGAAAGCAGCAGAGCTGATACTGGGGCAATTGAATAAGATGGATAAATGCCATCTCAAGGCCTATGAACGAGTAGATCTGTATAAAGAAAAGATGAAAAAGTACCATAATTAGAGAATAGAGAAACGAGAATTCCAAAAGTGTGACTTAGTGCTTCTGTTGAATTCAAGACTCAAATTGTTCCCAGGTAAGCTGAAATCTAAGTAGTCAAGCCCTTTTAAAGTTTGTCAAGTCCACTCATCTAGAATAGTGGAACTCGAAAATAAAGACGGTAGTACCTTCAAGGTAAATGGGCAACGTGTCAAGCTTTACATTGGCCTGAAAAAATCAGTGAAAAGTATCACCACTATCTGTCTCGATGAAGTTTGAAGTAATCGAGATGCCTGAGTTGTGTCATGATGTTAAATTAGGCGTTGCATGGGAGACAACCTATGACCCCCAATATTGATCTATTCCAGGTATACTCTAACCCTTAGTTTAGTTTTGCTTTGATTTTGAGTTGAAGGTGTAGGGTAGTCTATTATTGTAATATATTTTGTGGTAACTAGGAGAAATACAAGTACAGAAAGGAGTTGACATGTTTTTGATTGATTTTTAAACACCTCCCCAATGTTTTTTTTGGAAAGACAGTGTGAATTACATTTACTTATAACCATTGTGAATCTTATTGTGTCATTAGTTCTAGCTGCTTGATGATCTTTGCTGAAGAAGTGCATAAACTGGATAAGTGGTGGCCTGCGATATACTTGCGTGCCATATGTGTGTGAGCATCTACTTAATTCCCTCTGTATGCTATAGCCAGAACTTACCTGGTTAGTCTAACCATTGTTAAAGGATAGGGTTTAGGAAAGAATCATAGGTCATTTTGTTGATTAACCCACTTTTAGCCTAAATAGTGTTCCCTATGTGCGTCATATCCCTTGATCCCTTTATTGATCCTAATTAGCGTATTTCTTTCTTATGACATCTTTTACCTTCCTATTTATACCATACTGAACCTGTTTTAGCCCTGGTCCTCCATGGACACTGTGCACCTTGACCTAGGCAAACAACCTAAGTGATGGGTGGCTATTATAGGGGTGCATGGTGTAAGATGAGTATAAAGAAGGGTAGAGTAAAGAAAAAAGAATAAAAATTGGGTGCTATTCTAAAAAAGAGAGATAGAGGCACCCAACTTGAATATATGCGATCAATAGAAAAGTAAACGAAAAAGAGGTTAATAAGTGAGCCCCAAGAGAATAGTGTAATGTAAAGGAGGCATAGTCACTCTAAATGTCTTTGAATATCATACCAGCCCCATCCAACATTATAAGCCTAAATGAAGCCCTATAGTGATCCTAGCTTGATTATCTAAAGGTCTTGGTAGTGAAAATAAGGGTAAGCCTATGGTACGTGGCATACACTAATTGGAACTTTGTTTTGAGAGTGAGAGTTTTTGGCTGATCCCCATGTTTACATTTTTGGTTTATTATATGTGAGGAGGGGGATTTCTTTGTTGTGAGGGCACACTGGTATTGTTGCTAGCTACTTGCTTATTTAGATGGTGCAGCATTGGTGTATGAATAGTTGTTGTAGTTAAGATTGATTCCATATCTTGATTCCTTTGTGTTACATTATTGTTCTTCAATGACATACACAGTTGGTTTTAATTGGATTGACCTTGGAGGAGGTAACTATGTATTGAGCTTAAAAGAGAAAATTGGATGTTGAATGTGTTATGTATTCTCTTAGTTGGGCTAAGTCGCTTGAGGATAAGCAATTGTTTTAGGTTGAGGGTGTTGATGTGTGAGCAATTGCTAACACATTTAAGACCTTTAACCAAAAATAATTGCGAAGTCTTAAGAAACTTTTTTCGTTTTTGATTTGTTTATATCTGATTTTACAGTTTAAGCTGATGGGACAAAGAAACAACAAGAATGGAAGAAAATAAGTTGAAATCTGGAGGAATCTGAAGAGAAGTTTAGTTGATGACATCTGTGATAAGTCGTCAGCCCTGTGATAGCCTATCACAGTTGACGTCAGACTTAACCAGAGATTTGGCATGAATTAAAGCCTGTGAAGACATCTGGTGATATGACGTCAAAAATGTGACACGCCATCATGAACGTCGTCATCCTTAACCATAGAATGGGATTTGAAGATAAGTTGTGAAGACATTCATGATAAGTCATCAGCCTGGAGACAAGGCGTCGGAGAACCGTCAGACTTAGGCAGAGCTTGGAAGCTGAGATGAAGTTTTGACGACATTGGTGAGAAGCTGTCAAACTCTTGATACGTCTTCAAAGTCTTCGTCAGCCTTAGGAAGCAAGAGCCAAAATTGCAGAGGAGCTAACGAAATCAGTAATAAGTCATCAAACTCCTGACAAGCTATCACGGATGTCCTCGTCTATTCCGAGGAAAAGATGAAACTTTTATTTTGTTTCCTTATTTAGGGTAAACTATTTAAAGCTTTGTCTTAGGTTTTTCTAGGGAGGATTATTCATCATCATCATTATTCTGAAGAGAGTTCGATACTTTGAGTCTTGGGGAATATTTTCCGATATTTCTTTCTCTATCTTTTTGCATTCAAACAATACAACTATTCTGGTGATTTTCCTTTGTGATCTAATCTACAATTCACTAATTATTATTCATCTCTGTAAGTTAATCTTCTTAATTATGAATTCAATTATGTGTTTCATTTTTTGCATCATGAGTGGCTAAAATCTGTTGACCTGAATTATGGAATCTAGTGTTAGGTCGTGATAAGGTGCTAAATACTCAAGATTTAATAGGTGTTAGGCTTTCTTAATAATTATGAAATATTAATTAACGTCTGTTGGTTGCAAACAGTAGACACACCTGCTTTGATTTACTTGAGAAAGAAATCAAATATAGTAGGAAGTGAATTATCAATAGGGACTCGAAAATACTTCGTTTAATAATCAGCGCTGTAACAAGGTTAGTTAAACTGAGGTATAATCTGGACAGTAAATAGAATTTCTCTAAGTCTGAGAGGATTAGGAAATTAGACGCTTAAATAGGTCGAGAGACATTTGAGCATACCATCGATAAAGATAGCTTGTTATCCTAACCACCGTGAAAATCTAGAGTCACCTTTAGCGTCTGTCATGTACCGTAAACCTTAGTGAAAATAATTCTGGTTATTTCATAAAATCTTTGTTACAAACATCGAAATTAAAGTGACAAACAATCATTTGTGAAACCTAAACCCCATTTCAGGTAACGTTAAACTATCAGTGAATTAAATCGCAAATGACTTGAGTTCACACTATATTCCCTATGGGATTCGACCCCAACCTAGTTGAGTTTTATATTGACAACGATCACTTACACCCATTCAAGAGTGTAGTTTGAGCGTTATCATCAATGTCACCAATCCTTCATTCAAGACTTAAAAGGAACCTTTCCTTCAATTTTCTCAAGTTACATACAACTTATATCCACATTCTTCCACCACAAACTATTCTAATTAATGGCTCATACTAAAAATGAAATGGGATTTATTGAAAAATAAAAATAGCATCCACGCACATGGGTACATTGCCATATAATGGCTTAAGAATGAAAGGATAATGCTACATAAATTAAACAAAGAAACGGACCATTTATGACACGTAGCAAAACAAAACTCCCACTTTGTACCCTTGATAACGCCATTAATATCACTAACCATATGAAAAATACTTAGACACAATATTATTTAACAATATTAAAATATTTATCCCCCACTCATTTTAATATTAGATAAGAGATTGTACTAGCTGATAACACTGAAATTACACTCTTGAATGGGTGTAAGCGATCGTTGTCAATATAAAACCCAACTAGGTTGGGGTCAAATCCCACAGGGAATAGGGTGTGAACTTTGATTTCTTTACGAAATACTTTACTGGTAGCCTACCATTTCCAAAAATGGGGGTTTGAGTTTCACAGAGAGTCAATTTTCACTTTAAATATTTTAGTGTTTGTAACCAAGATAAATGGCAAATCAGAGTTATGTTCACCATGGGTTTTTGGGAGTTGACAGTTACTAGATAATGCTTAAAACTCTTGAAGTAGGTAGAAATGGTAGAATATCCCTGACGACCGTACTATCTGACTTATATTTCGACCTTACCAGACAATTTACTATCTAATTCTCTTAAACTTAGATAACATATCTATTTCCAATAGGATTTTATCTCATGTAGATTAATCCAGTTATGGCATCAATCATTAAATAGAAGGTTGGTAGCTTCCGAGTCCCTGTTGATAATTCACGTCCTCTAGTTTATTTCTCTATTAAAAGAAAATAAGCCTAAGGCATAACCTATTATTTTCAACCAATAGATTCAAGTTAAAACAATAGAATTTCAAGACGTCCTACTACTCTTTGAATCCTTTAAATACCTAGCATAATATCATACCCTAATCCATGGATCCCATAACTTGAGCTAATGGAATTAGCTGCTCATGATTTGCTGAACAAAATAACAAGTTGAATTCATGATAATATGGATAAACTTACTAAAGGATGAAACCCAACAAGTCTTTCTTCAATTCACTCACAAGATAGAAACCCACAATAATTGATAAGTGTTTTCAAGAGAGAACAGGAAATATACTTGATGAAAGATACCAAGCAATTCCTGACCTCTCCACAAGATTAATTGTCTGATAGATTAAAAGATCATCCTCCGTTGACAAAAAATAATAATAATCCTCTATAAAAACCCTTAAAGTAGTCTTTAAATATTAATTCTAAATAAGGAAACAAAAATTGAGATTCCAGTTTTCTTTTCAGAATAGACGGCGATGATCTTGACGGCGTGTCAGACATTTGATGACGTGTGCAAGATGTCATCAAAGATTCCAGGGAATTGTTATCCTCTGATTCTTCTGACGAAAAATCTAACGGTGTGTCACTTATGTGACGGTGTGTGAAAAATGTTGTCACATCTTCATTGGAAATCATCATGTTCTTCTTCGAGTTGACGGCAATTTTGATGCTTTATCACAGTTGTGACAGTGCTTCAAAAAGTTCGTCAGATGTAACTTCAATTCTTCAGATTCTGTCTATGCTAGACGGTTACTTTGACATCCTTTCACATATCTAACAGCGCTTTAGAAATGTCATAAGCTTTACCTCAACTTATTTGCACCAGATTCCAACTGATTTGTTCTTCTTTTCTTTTATTTTGTCCCCTTTCACTCACAGCTGCATTACCACGATAAAAACAATCAAAAATAACAAAAGATACTTAAGACTTTGAAATTATTCAGATTTAAAACCCTCAAATGTGTTAGCATCTGCTCACACATCAACAGCCTCAACTTAAAACAATTATTTATCCTCAAGCAACCAAAACATAACTAGGAGTATACAAAGTACAATTCGGCAGCTAACTACTCCTATCAGGTCAGAATACATGCACTATTTCCATGATCAGTCAAAGTATGATCAGCTGTATTTATTATTTGAAAACAACCATGCAACTCACAGGTATTTAGATATGGAAAAATCCTCAACAATAACAACTCTACACATACCCAAATCATATTATTCGAACAAAGAAATTATTAGCAACATACCTAGTGTGCCCTCACAACAAAGAAATCCTTTTTTTACTCAGATTTACATGTATAGACATATGGATGAACATAAGACTCTCCCTCAGAATGAAATTCCAAGATTGCGCATCAAATGCCATAGTCTTGCCCTTATAGTCAGTACCTAAGTCTTCAGAAAAGTCATTTAGGATCACTATAGGTCTGTTCTTAAGCTTGTAATGTAGGCTAAGGGATGGTATGATATTCATGGGTATTTCGTAGTGGTTACACCTCCTTGCCACTACATTAACTCTTAGGGTTTCAACTTTTTACTTCCTTTTTTCCCTCTTTTATTTGTCAAGCCTTCTCAAGATGGGTGTTGTCTATTCAGGAATCAGATTATCTTTTCTCAACTCTTTTTTTCTAGTTTTCTCCTTTCCTATTTCTTTTTTTTAATGCACCCAACTTCTTATTCATTTTACTTCGTTTACCTCTGTTCATACTTATAATGCATCACGCACCCCTATAATAGCTATCCTCAACTTAGGTTATTTACCTAAGTAAAGGTGCATAGTGCCCAAGGAGGACCAAGGCCAAATCAAGTTCATTGTGATGTAATGGGAAGGTGAAAGGTGTACAAGAAAGAACTAGGTTACTTAAGCTAAAAAGGGGATCAAGGGATATTATTCACATTTGGATGGTCATTTAAGCTAAAGTTGGTCAACATGTAAGAACGGCCGATGATCCTTTCCTAACGTCTATCCTATGACTATGGCACGACTAACTGGGAAAGTTCTAGATTCAACTCACAATGGGAACTGAGTAAGACCTTACACGCACATGGCATACAAGTATATCGCATATCACTACTCATCCATTTCATGCATTCGTTTTCTACAGGTTATTTATTTGCCATACTAATGCCACAAAAAGATACACAGTGGTCATAATGGATGCAATGCACACAGTACACAATAGATTAGACCACTGGAGAGGTACTAAACATCACAAAATAAGCTAACTGCCTCAAGTACTTGTAGTACTCCTAATTATCTATAGAATATGTTACAACAACAGTTTACCCTACACCCTTAACTTAAAATCAAAAATAAAATGCATTAAGGGTTAGGATATACCTGAAGACAATCAAGCATGTGGATCCTGGGTCTTCGACTCTGCTACTGTATCATCTGTTGTCTTCTCCCCACTCATAGCATTTGCCCTTGCAGTGGTTGAAGCATGGCTAGGTAAAGCACCTGCATCCCTAGCTCTAATGGTTGTTCCCATTTTTCCATGTCAGCCAGAGACTCCAATCTTTCCTTTTTAAATTCTTTCTTTTCTGCCTTCTTTTTAGCTTTTCTCTCTTCTTTGCTATACGGCCCTTCTCTCTTATTCTTGCCTTTCTTTTCTCCCTTTTTCTTTTTTTTCTTTGGAGAGTCTGCAGTGAGATCAAGTATAGGAATTTCTTCCTCCACATTAGGTATATCTAAACCTATTGGTGCCATAATTTGGTGCTGCTACAGCATCTCAACCTAAGTCTTTACCTTATCCAATGCAGCCTTGAACGTAGACAGATTAGCACCTGTTATCTCTTTTGCTTGGGCCTCGAATCTATTCTCCAAATCTACCACCCGCCAAGGAAAAGTCATAAAAGGTTCAAGTACAGCCTTGATTCTATTGTCCACAGTAGCAAAAAACTATTTGGCGAAGGCATGTAGTTGTACCTCGCACCAATTTTCTTTTCTAGCTACCTTATTGACATCAATCGGTAGAAATGCAGAACCTGTTGCTACTGGAGGAACTGAAGTAGTCGGCTCACTTTGAGGAAATGAGCCTACCTAAGCTGAAGACACTGGTGGTGGTAGTACAGCTTCAGTGTTTTGCACCCCCACATCTGGTGCTAAAATACTCTCAATGACTGGAGGATCTGTTGTGCCAACTGCATCTCGATCAAGTCGCATACCTGGCTGAAGTTCATATTTCTGATAGGGTTGTGGGTTTTCTTGGAATGTAACTCATAATCAATACCTAAAATCTTAGGTACATTATCTACTTCACACAACCAAGTAATTAGACACGGGAATGGATATGCAGCATCGGGTCTTGCGGGCTGAATCTTGATCTCTTCCGCTATAATTTATCTGAAATCCAAGGGAGTTCTATCCATCAAGCTTGCAACCAATATTGCTCAATCATCCCCTAATATGTTGTCTCCCTCAGTGGGTATCAGATTAATCCGTAATAAACCCCACCAAAATCTTGCCTCTAAATGCAGAGATGCTTTGGTTATCTTTTCTACAGGATTATTCAGCTACCCAGGTTCTCCATCTACTATGAGAGTTGCTAGCCATTTGCACTGATTTTCCTGATGCTTTAATCGGGCATAGAAGGTTGGTGAAGTGGCTCATGGGATGAAGGTTGGCCCATGAAGAAACCTTTTTATGGTGGCATCTGATACATCCACCCTCACCCCACGTACTGCAACTTTGGTCAGTAGAGGTTTATTTGAAGTTCTATCCCCATCTTTGCACATATTTTCCACCATAGCCTGGTAGTTTGCATAGAACTCCCAGACTAACGAAGGACAGTAAACACCGCTTCCCCTAGTAGTCCACTACAGGATATAATCATTAGGTTTTTACTTCACCTCAGGGTATCGGATCAGTCATGTAGTGATAATCTTCTTTTCCTCTAAAATTGTCCTTCTAGCACTTCTTCGATTAGTTCTGCAAAGTCCGTCCCAAAATATCTTTTCAGCCTTAGGGATTTGCCATCTCGCATTGTTCCTAATTTCGGGGTTTTTTCATTTCACCAAAGTTCCCCATACTAGAGAATCCTTATCACCTTGCTGCTCTGATGATGGTGATTCTGACTCAGTTTCTTCAGCTGTAGGCCTCTCAAAATCCTTATTTTCAAATTCTTGTTCAGTGTCCTCAGACTCCTACTCAGTGTATTTTGATCCTTGTTCCTCCGACGGTTGCTCAGATGAGGTTGTTTTTTCAGTATCATCAGTATCCTCTACCTCAATAGGATTAGGTAGAGGTGGTGCCTTTGGACTAGCCCTCTTTCTTGTTCATCAAAGTAATGGCTCGTCATCCTCATAATCAGAGTTCTCATCTAAAAGTTTTTGAGGTACACTCTCTTTAGCCGCTTTCTTTGGTGTGGTTGGATTCTTTTTCTTGGGTGCCATGCTCAGTTCTACAACAACATAAAAAATCCTCAATTAGTGTCCATAATCAAATAAGATAAGAAGAAGGATCACCTCAGTTTAACATCATTACTATTTTTGGTTCAAAGGTTTGATGGCCTTTCTGATTTGTCGTTACATATGTGACGGCACTTCAAAAGCATCATCAACCTTATCTAGAATCTACAATATTTCTCAACTTTTGATAGCATTTTGAATAGCTGTCACACAGGTGCAAGGTTTTAAAAATTGTCATCAGACAAAATTACAACTTCCAACTCCTTTTTTCTTGATTTTTCATCTACCATTATTCCCAATTTCATCTTAGGTCATGTTATTTAACTAAAATTTCAATGAAGTTGTACAATATAACCCTACAAACCCTAGTTTTCAAAGGAGCTTGAAACATGCTAATGGGTTCAACTCATTCCTTTTGAAACCAAGGTTTCTTGTAGTTCACAATTTCTCCAAAGAAAGATGAAGTTGAAGTTTTTCTCATATCTGAATGTCAACACTTAGTGGGTGTACCCTGAGCACTTAGAATTATGAGTGAAAGAAGACTAAGATGAGAGAAAGGGAAGGTTTCTTGACTTAATTCTCAAGCTTCAACTTACAAGGAAAGTTTAATGTTGCCTTAGATGGAAATAAATTTGAAAAAGGAAGGGAAATAACTCAATAAGGAAAGAAAACCAAAACTAAAAGGAAAATATCTATAGTACGCAGGAAGATGAACAGATATTGCTGGGCCGAGTTAGATTGAAATTTTTAACTAGGCCCAACTCGTTTGATGGTATTTTTAACGGTGCATCAGAGGTAGGACGGAGCTTCAAAGTTGCCATCATCCTTAACAGTATAAGGCTTCAATTTGCATGTTTTGACGATATTTCTCATGGCTTGTCATACTTGTGACAGCCCGTTAAAAATTATCGTCAACCTTCTTAAGTTGACTGCAACAAGTTCACCTCCTTTGTACAACTCTTAGCTACTAAAAGTAAAAATGCTAGTGCAATAAAATTAAAACGTTGGGTTGCCTCCCAAATAGCACCTGATTTAATGTCGCGACATGACTTGATTATCTCAACTGCTCAGACTTTGTCAAGATACCATATCAATACCTCATTACCATTTTCCTGGAATATATCCACAACAGATAATATATTCATTTCCTCCAACTGCTTTATAGGAGGGTGCATTTTGAATCTGGCCTCTCTTTTTCCATACCTAAACTTCAGCTCATTGAGCTCCATATCAACCAATACTCTTCCCGTGGATAATAGTGGTCGACCAAAAATGATGGGTACCTCAAAATCAACCTCACAATCCAATATCACAAAATATGCAGGCAGAATAAAGTCATCCATATTTATCGGGTCATCATTCAATATACCAACTGGTCGTTTCACCGATCTGTCTGCCATCACAAGACGCATCGTTGTGGGGGTAGGTTCCCCTAATCCAATCTTCTTGTAGATATCAAGTGTCATCAAATTAATACTTGCTTCTAAGTCACACAAAGCTTTGGTAAACTAAATGTACCCAACAGTGCATGGTACGGTAAATGCTCCAGGGTCAGGCTTTTTCTACACTAAGGATTGTGAAGAAATAGCACTACAATAGTGGATGTTTCCCACCGGCTCACAGCTTACCTTTCTCTTCTTGGTGACTAGGTCTTTCATGAACTTGACATAACCTGGCATTTGCTCAAGTGCCTCAACAAAAGGCACATTAATAGTCAATTGCTTGAGCATAGATGTGAACTTATAACATTTTGCATCATCGACCTTTTTCTTCAATGGTTGAGGAAAAAGAGGTGGTGGTCTAGGGATATTCTTTAATACCACTTCCTCTTCCTTCTCGTCTTCTTTCTCTGAAATATCAACCAAACCATCTAGCTTCTCAAACTCCACTGAACTACTTTCTTTAGGTTCATCAACACTTACCTTATTCTCTACAGGTTTGCCTATAGAAGGGCCACATAACATCTTACCACTCCAACTGGTAATCGCTCTACAAGAGCTATCAGTCCACGGGTTCTGAACCGTATAACTAGGTAAAGTACCAGCTCATCTCTAGTTTAGTGTAGTAGAAAGTTGGCTCATCTTTTGCTCCAACTACTTAATAGAAGCAGAGTGTGAGCTAACCAACTAACTGAGGGTAGAAAATTCACTCTTCATAGTAGTTACCCCTGAGTTGGTAGCCTCAACTCCCTTTAAAAACTTTTCCATCATATCCTCCATGGACATCTTGCCAGAACTGGTTATCGCAGTATCCCGACTTCCAGGAGGAACATTCAAACCACTCCTGTCATTATTGTTTCTCTAGTGTCCTTGCTCCCTATCATTATAATCAGTCTTGTCATAAAACGTTCGACCTTGGTTCCCTTGGCTATTGCCTCAGAAATCCCCCTGATTACTCACATAGTTTGCCTCCGTATCAGTACCTGTAGAAATAGTACCCTGAGATTCCACATCTTTAACCATTTCATTCTTTCCAGATAGCAAGTGCTTGGCCAGCAAGTCCATCTGCGTCTTCAAATAGGCCATGTCTTGATCTCGCTCCTCATCCCTTCTATGCTGCTCCACAGTTATACCACTAGCAACAGTCAGGATAGCCACTACAGAATCCCTAGTGTGTGAAGCCCGACTCTATTTGGTCATTCTATTCAGTATGTCAAAAGCATCTAAAAAAGAGAGGTCAATGAATGAACCACCTGTAACATTGTCAACAATTGTCTTTTTCATTGATTTAAAAGCTCTATACAAAGTCTCCATCAAGTGCAAGTTCGTCATGTTGTGGTTCGAACATTGTGCAAGTTTCGTCTTAAATCTTTCCAAGGTTTTGTACAATGCTTCAGTCGGGAGCTATCTAAAGTTACTAATTTCGTCCCTCAACTATACCATTCTGGAGGGTTGGAAAGAAACGTTATAGGAACACATCTTTCAACTATCTCCAGTAGGTTATAGAATTATGCTCTAGTTCATTCAGCCACATGGTTGCCTCTCTAGACAGAGACAACGGAAACAACGTCAACCTGATCACATTCTGGATCACTCCCAGATTGTCAAAAGATTTATAAATGGTGATAAAGTTCACCAAATGCATATTTCGATCATCACCGGGAAAGCCTCCAAATAACCCCTTCAGATTCAGAAGTTGGATCATTGTACTTGTTATGCTGAATTTTGCACCTGGTGCCAATGGTGGAGGAATGATAGCACCCGTTGCACCATCTTCATCCATTCCTTCATGATCTCTATCATCCTCATATTTAATAGGTTGCTGACCATATCTTCCTTGAATTAGATATTTTCTATTGCCATTTTGCTGCACTAGTGCAATAATTTTCTCAGCTCACCTTGGGTTTTGAGGATTCAGCAATTACTCATCACCCAAGTCTTCATCATCAAGTTTCTGGCGAAGTGCTTGTTGACCCAAATTCTGCATATTCACCTGATCTTGGCCAAAGTAGCTAGTTATTTTTCTTCTTGTTGTTTTGCCATTCTCCCTATCAATTGAGGTTCCGGGTTGATTGGTAATAGTAGTTCTCCAAAACTTCTTGTTTTTGGCAAAAACAACACAGCACCTAAAAGAGAAAAAACAAAAAATAAACATAAATCAAGAAAACTTAACTATCAGCGAATTTTTACGCACAAACTTTTAGTCTACAACCGTATTCCCTGGTAACGATGCCATTTTTTATAACGCTCAAATTACACTCTTGAATGGGTGTAAGCAACCGTTGACAATATAAAACCCAACTAGGTTGGGGTCAAATCCCACAGTGAATAGGGTGTGAACTTCGATTTGTTTACGAACTGGTAGCTTATTATTTCCGAAAATAAGGGTTTAAGTTTCACAGAGAGTCAATTTTCACTTTCAATATTTTAGTGTTTGTAACCAAGATAAATGGGAAACCAGAGTTATGTTCACCATGGGTTTTTGGGAGTTTATAGATACTAGGTAATGCTTAAGACTCTTGAAGTAGGTAGAAACAGTAGAATATCCCTGACGATGGTACTATCTGACTTATCTTTTGACCTTACCAGACAATTTATTATCTAATTCTCTCGAACATAGATAACATGTCTATTTCCAATAGGATTTTATCTCATGTAGATTAATCCAGTTACGGCATCAATCATTAAACAGAAGGTTGGTAGCTTCTGAGTCCTTGTTGATAATTCACGTCCTCTAGTTTATTTCTCTATTAAAAGAAAATAAGCCTAAGGCATAACCTATTATTTTCAACCAATAGATTCAAGTTAAAACAACAGAATTTCAAGACGTCCTACTACTCTTTGAATCCTTTAAATACCTAGCATAATATCATACCCTAATCCATGGATCCCATAACTTGAGCTAATGGAATTAGCCACTTATGATTTGATGAATGAAATAACAAGTTTAATTCATGATAATATGGATAAACTTACTAAAGGATGAAACCTAACAAGTCTTTCGTCAATTCAATCACAAGATAGAAACCCACAATAATTGATAAGTGTTTTGAAGGTAGAAAAGGAAATATTCTTGATGAAAGAGACCAAGCAATTCCTGACCTCTCCATAGGATTAATTGTCTGATAGATTAAAAGATCATCCTCCGTTCCCAAAAAATAATAATAATCCTCTATAAAAACCCTAAAACAAGTCTTTAAATATTAATTCTAAATAAGGAAACAAAAATTAAGATTTCCGTTTTCTTTTCAGAATAGACGGCGATGATCTTGACGGTGTTTCAGACATCTGACGACGCGTGCAAGATTTCGTCAAAAATTTCATGGAATTGTTATCTTCTTATTCTTCTGGCGGCAAATCTGATGGCGTTTCACTTCTGTGACTGCGTGTGAAAAATGTCATCACATCTTCATTGTAAATCATTATGTTCTGCTTTAAGTTGACGGTGATTTTGACACTTTATCACAGTTGTGATGGTGCTTCAAAATGGTCATCACACGTCACTTCAATTCTTTAGATTCTGTCTATGCTTGACGGTGACTTTGATAGCGTTTCACATATCTGACGGTGCTTTAGAAATGTCGTCAACTTTACCTCAGCTTATTTGCAGCAGATTCCAACTGATTTATTCTTCTTTTCCTTTGTTTCCTCCTCTTTCACTCACATCTGCATTAACACGATAAAAATAATCAAAAATAATAAAAGTTTCTTAAGACTTTGCAATTATTCCGAGTTAAAAGCTTCAAATATGTTAGCATCTGCTCACACATCACTAGCTGATGGAAGACTATCATGCATAATGAAATGTGTTTTGCATTGAACCTCCACTTAGTAAAATAATATTTTTTAATTTAGATTCGTAGTGGTCTCAGACTTGAACTATGACTGCTTAAGGAAAAAAAAACTTACTGCTTACACATAATAGTCAAGGTGTTGACATGAGCTTTATAGCCAGCACGTTACGGCCTTGTGTTATCCTAGTTTCATGAGTTCCTTTGAGAATGAGCCTAGTTCTCATTGGAAGCGGCCTACCTCTACCCTCACATAGGTGAAATCCGTCAAGAGTGCTCCTGTAATTTAGCACCCCACTCATATGAGCTATAGATTTTCATTAAGAGTTCTTAAACTCAACCTCAAAATCATTACAGGTATATGCACTCATACCATAGGGAGGGACAAAAAGTAGAGTATTTTTCCCAATAAGTCATCATATGATTTATTTTTTCCATTGAACCTAGTTATAGGATCTCTAATCCCTAGATTGGGTTTCCTCATATATGACTCAAGATTTAATAGGCTTCAATCCCATCCCCCTCAAAGTGCTCCAGACCTTTTATCTTGCTAAGGCCTTAGTCAATAGATCCTCAAGATTATCATAAGATTTGACATAATCAACATTAATGGAACCATTTGTAAAATATGATCTCACATTACTGTGTTTTATTCTTATAGGTCTTATTTTACCATTGTAATAACAGTTTTTCACTTTACCAATTGCAGAAGTTCTATCACAATGAATTAAAATAGGAGGAATTGATTTTTCAAAATAAGTTATTTGAAATAACAAATCTCTCAATCATTTTGCTTCCTCAGTAGCTGAAGCTAAAGAAATTAGTTCAGCCTCTATAGTAGAATTATCAATTATAGTTTACTTCTTAGATTTTCGAAAAAAAGCACCATCACCCAAAGTAAAAATATAGCCAGTAGTAGATAAGAATTGCCTGATAAACTGTTCCAATCTATATTACAAAAGCCTTTGAGTACAATAGGATATTTTTTATAGAACAAACCATAAGTTTTCATTCTAGTTAAATATCTCATTACACTCATTATAGCATGCCAATATTCACTATCTGGCTTACTAGTAAACAAGTTAGGTACTCCTACTGCATATGAAATATCAGGCCTAGTGCAATCAGTCATATATCTCAAACTTCCAATTATGCTAGCATATTCCTTTTGATTTATTACATCATTTTCACTTTCAATAGAAAATAAGTGAACACTAGAATCAAATGGAGTTAGAACATGCTTGCAATCAAGAAAATTATATTTTTTCAAACTTTTATCAACATAATGTGATTCGTCAAGGAAAATTTCATCATATGCTCTAGTAATTTGTATTTCTAGGATATAATTTGTCTCACCAAGATCTTTCATATCAAAATGGCTTCTAAGAATATTTTTAGTTTCACTAATAATATTCATGTTAAGCCAAATATCAACGAATAATCAATAAATAGGAAAATAATAACATGAGAAATATTCTAAGACTTATGATATATGCACTTATCACACTCATTTGTTTTAAAGCCATTATGAATCATGCAGGAATTAAGCTTTTCATGTAATTGCTTTGGTGCCTGTTTCAAGCCATATAAGGATTTAGTAAGTTTATACACTTTTCTTTCTTGTCAAGCTTCAACAAAACATTCGGGTTGTTCCATGAAATCTCCTCATTTAGTTCTCTATTTAAAAAAAGTAATTTCTACATCCATTTGATGAATTGGTAAATCAAAAATTGTTGCAATAGCACCTAAAAGCCGAATG
This sequence comes from Capsicum annuum, assembly GCF_002878395.1. Classification (NCBI taxonomy): domain Eukaryota; kingdom Viridiplantae; phylum Streptophyta; class Magnoliopsida; order Solanales; family Solanaceae; genus Capsicum; species Capsicum annuum. The sequence continues at coordinate 229,342,735 of NC_061111.1, read as the reverse complement.
AATGTAATTCTAGTTATCGGAGAAAAAGTATAAAAATATTCTAGTCCTTCTAGTTGTTTAAAACCTTTAGCCACAATCCTAACTTTTTATTTATCAATAGATTCATCCAGTTTTAATTATTTAGTAAGACATATTTACATTCAATTTTTTGACAACCTGGAGGTAATTCAACTAGCTTCTAAGTTTTTGGAAATTAGTGATTCTGTTTCATCATTTACAACTTTTTTTAAAAAAAATAGCATCATGTGAAGACAAAGCTTCTTTTAAAGTGATTGGGTCATCTCAACGTTAAAAACGTAATAATCAAGACCAAAATCTTTTTCTACTCTAGCTCGTTTACTTCTTCTTAACTCAAGATCGACATTTTCTTTATTTTTCAAAGAAGAAATAGAAGAACTAGGTAGTGACAAAATATTTTCTTTAGTCCTTAGACCCCCACTTTTTTTAGAATCAAAAGGAAATTTATTTTCGTGAAAAATAGCATCAACTGATTCTATTATCACACTATCTTTAAGATTAAAAAATCTAAAGGCTGTATTATTTGAAGCATAACCAAGAATAGGACAAGTAGTAACTTTTTCACAAAACTTAGAGATTTTAGGATCCATTAACCTTACATGGGCTAAGCAACCTCAAACTCTTAGATATCCCAAATTTGTCTTATGACCTTTCCACAAATTAAAAGGTGTTAGTTTGACACAAATTAAAAGGTGTTAGTTTGATCTTTTTATGAAGCACAGATTCAAAATATAACAAGCAGTCAAAAGAGCTTCACCCCAAAAACTTGAAGGTGCACTAGACTCAATTAACATGGCATTAGTTAACTCAATCAAAGTTCTATTTTTTCTTTCTGCTACATCGTTAGATGGGGCGAATAAGGAGGAGTAGTTTCATGAATTATACCCAATGACCTAAAAAAAATAATTGAACTTATGTGACTCATATTCACGGCCTCTATCACTTCTTATTCTTTTAATTTTTCTACGAAACTGATTTTCAACTTCATAGAGAAAAATTTTAAAATTTTTAAAAGAATCACTTTTATTTTTCATAAAGTAAACATATGTGAACTTAGAAAAATCACCAGTGAAAGTGATAAAATATCTATTTCCTCCATGAGTTAAAAAAATTTCAAGTTCACAAATATCTGTATGAACTAATTTTAATAAATTAGTTTTTTTCAACTTAAAAATGAGGCCTTTTTGTGATTTTGGCTTTACTACAAGTATCACATTTTTCAAAAAAAAAAATTGATCGCTAGAACTAATCATAAACTATTCATGATTCCCACATAACGATCAGTTATATGACACAAATGAGCACGCCAAAAATTAGTAGAAGAAAGCATGTAAATAGAAGACAATGTTTTATTCATTTCAAAATTCAACTTGAACATACCATCACAAGCATACCCCTTTTCCCACAAAAATATTATTTTTCACAATTACATATTGGAGAGATTCAATAATCTGTTTGAAGCCTACTTTATTAAGAAGAAAACTAGACATCAAATTTTTCTCATGAAAGGAGTATAAAGTACATCTTTTAAAATTAATACCTTTTTAGACATTACGGTTTGCACTAAAGTTATCCCACCATCCATCAACTTTCTCCATCATGTTTATGTCTGTTAACACCACCACAAATGGTTCTTCGGTAATGTTTGCCTAAGGTGTAGGCCTATATTTCTGAAATTCTCAAAATTCAGAAATATGTCCACTCTTTCCACAGACAAAGCATGATCATTTTCTTGTACGTGTTAATTTTTTACTTGGTTGTTTTCACCATTATTGTCTTTGGAATGTCTACCATCATTTTTCTTGAATTTTTTCGTTTTAGACCTCAAAGTTTTATTTTTGTTAGTTTCAGGGGAAACATTATTTGAAGAAGTTAAATTTACCTTCAGTGTGATGTTGTTCTCTTCAGTTTGCAACAGTGCATCTTGGCCCCTTGCCTCTTCTTCCATGTGGATTCTCATTATCGAAGTCTCAAGAAAAGTTTTCTTTTGCTTATGGTGCATAGTTTTTTGAAATTCCTTTCACGAAGATGAAAGTTTATCAATTATGCCACAAACAATAAGGTTATATCCAATTTTGACTACCTCGAGACTTAGCTCACCAACAATCATTATGAAGTTTTGAGCTTGGTCTACCGCTAATTTGTTGTCCACTATTTGGAAAGGGAAAAACCTGCTAGCCACATATTTTTTCACTCCAAACTCGTCAGTGTCATACTTACTCTGCAAGGCCTTCCAAATTTTCTTTGTACTATAGTAAGTTCTATCATAATAATCATAAAAATTATCAAATAGACAATTAAGTAAAAATACCGACAGTAGGAGTCACCATCATATTTTTCAACTTTTTCTTATACATAAATAAGTTCATCGTTGGTCATGGAAGATTTATCTACTTTGGTTGGATTCTTCTCAGTTAACATAAGAAACATTGAGAGGACTTAAGCAGAAAAGCACTTTACCCTTCCACCTCTTAAAGTGAGTATCGTTGAATCAAAATGGCTTGTTAAGATATCCCATCTTGACATCCACGAATTTATCAGTTATTGTCATTAAATCTCCTTAAAATTGTTGATGAAATTTTTAAAAATATTACAACTGAAAAATTACAAGTGAAGAAACATCAAAAGTTATTTTCTTCTTCGGCTGAGGCGTGGATATCTCACTCTTTTTAAGGAGATTCAAGCCCACTGCAAAAAATTATTTCACTGATCCAGCAGTAATCTTCTTGACTTTTCCCCTTTAGAATAAAAGAGTCTTCTCACAAAGAACAACACAATAAGAGTTGAGTTCAAAGCTTCAGAAAAAAGAACACCTTCCTTCAACTAATAAACTCTTTTTTTACTAACTTTTATGAACTCTATATTATTTTGTATATCTCAAATCATGCAAGACCACCTCTATTTATTGATGAGGTATTCATCCTGGTATTGAATAAGGATGAATAAGGGGTGGTAAAGAGGAAAAATCAAAGGCCTTTAGGTTACAAAGTTATAAATATTACAAGTCATAAACTATAGGATAATGGAGGAATGAAGATAGAAAATTACATAAAATTTATATCCATATTCTTCCAGCACTAACTATTGTAATTACTGGCCCATAACACAAATAAAGTGGGAGTT
>NC_061111.1:229331549-229339494 GCF_002878395.1 Capsicum annuum | reverse complement strand
ACTTTAATTTAAATTCATTTTTCAAGCAAGAGTACACATTTTTTAATATTTACACCTGTGCACTATTTTAACGTTGTACTATGTATACTTAAGTTCACAAACATGTATTCTTTTATGAACCATTTCGAATCCTCATTATTCTAAATGCTATTTTTGTTTTATCATTTTCACAAAATTAATCCTTTTTTCATTTTCTAAATAGATAAATGAAAGTAGTTAATCCATTTGATTATTTTCCTTTAAAAAAAAAAAAAACAAAGTTTGGCCAGTCAATCGTAATTAGCGGATGTTTTAGGGAGCTTAATCCCTTTCCTTTAGGATAATTAGAACCCTTACCTAGAATCATTTAGTTAAGTAGACCTTAAAATGAAGTCTTTATTTTCTTTTTAATCACATAGTTTATAATAAATGTCTTAATTCACTATAGAATTAATTAGGTGACGATTTCCTTAATTTAATTAGAAGTTTTTCAATATATTATACATTATTTTAACCTCGTATTAAAATGATGTATAACATTATTTATTAACCAATTTGTTGTTCTTTTATACCCTGTGCGTCCCAGTTTGACTAAAAATTTCATAGGTGAGAGAGGTTGTCCCCCCTACTTCCTTTCAACAATATAATCACCTCCAGAGGAAAAAAAGAAGAGATAGTCCGAACTTTTCACTGAAAGCTTGAGAAATTAGGTGTGTGTTGGGGGGAGGGGGTTGATATCATTCTTGTTGGAAGTAAAGAAAAAAAAGGAAGAAAAAAGTTACGTATAATTTATGTAATTTGATATTGTCGAGAGTTTTTATGTCACATCATATACATATGTATGAAATTGTTGTTACTTCATCCCATATACATAATATTATTATGTATGCTCATAGACTTTAAACTTTTGTAGAGTTAATACAGAAAAATGACTCTAAACTTGATAGATTTTGACCTTAAATTTTGACGATGCACAAATATGACCTTTAACTATTCAAAACTGCACAAATATGACCTCCAATTCTACGTGGCAAAACGCGTGTTCAACACGCAAAATTGGGCGCGTCTAACTTAAAATCTAAGGGCATAATACATAAATATGACCTTAAATTTTGACAGTGCACAAATATGACCTTTAACTATTCAAAACTGCACAAATATGACCTTTAAATGACTCTTCACTATTATTTTTCCATTATTTTTGGCTCAAAAATGAAAATGACATTTAATTTTTCTTGTCATTACGGAAAAAAAGCAATATTGAAGATTTATTAATTAGGCAGGTCAGCCTCATATGAAAAAATCGAGCGGGTATGTATATATTATAAAGCAGAGGACGAATTTAAGTTATATAATATATCTAAATATTATTTATTTAAATATTAAATTAAAGATGAAACAATGCTAATAATAAAAAAATTATAGTTTTAATAAACCGTTATTAAATTAATGTTATTAAGGATAGTAGTAGTAATAGTAGTATATTAAATTAACGTTATCAAATTAACGTAATTAAAATGTTATTAAATTAACATTATTAAATTAACGAGGGATGGACCTACGTAGTTGTCATGGGGTTCACCCGAACCCCTTCGGTAAAAAAATTATGTTGTATATATATATGATAGAAAATGTATATTTATGTACGTATATTAATGTTGAATCACATGAAACAAGGCACTTAGATAGCCCAGTGGTGTTATTTGCTCTTCTTGGGCACTTCCTTCAGCCTACTGTGCGGGTTCGATCCCTGCTAGTGGTTGTTTTTTTTTTAATTAAAAAAAGCTAGGTGTTGCTGCTATAGAAATAAATAAAATAATAATAATAATAATAATTTTTTAAAATTAAAAAAAGTTAGGTGCTGCTACTATAGAAATAAATAAAAAAATTATTATAATAATAACAATAACAACAACAACAACAACAATAATAATAATAATTAAAAATAACGTCGTTTTAATACAAAAAAATGAAACTTTGATAGTGCATAAATATGACATTTAACTATTCAAAACTGCACAAATATGACCTCTCCAAGTCAACCCTTTTAACGACGTAACACCATGTGATTGGATTACCTTTCCACGTAGGCGCGAGTGAGACTCACGCTTAGGGTTGCAAAATCGGAGGTCATATTTGTTCAAGTTTTGAATAGTTAAAGGTCTTATTTTTGCACTATCAAAATTTAAGGTCAAAGTTATAATTTGGTGTCAAGTTTAGGGTCATTTTTATGTATTAACTCGTTTTTTTTTATGTATATATGATGAGGCAAACATTGATGGGTTATTTATTCCAGAATATATATATATATATATTACAGAGTTATGTATATGTTATGCATTAACAGTTATGTATATCAACCTATATACATGATTCTGTTATGTATATGTATTGAAACAGACACTGTTGGACTAATGTATTTTCAAAACATATACATTACAGAGTTATATATATGTTATGTATTAACAATGTTATACGTAACATAATTATGTATGTGGCCCTGTTAGACAAGTTGATGTGTGTTTATTTCGGCTTATATATATAGCATTGTTATGTATATGACCCTGTTAGATAAGTTGATGTGTGTTTATTCCGGCCTATATATATAGCATTGTTATGTATATGAAAGAATACTAGGCATGAATATCAAGCACTGTTTTATATTTTAAGTTTTAAAAAAATTTGTTTAAGTTTTGTTGCATGTTAAACTAATATTGATTTGCAATGTATATTATAATAAGGGATGTGATTTGGATGCAATTGTCGAAATCAATCAGAGATTTCTCAATCTCTAATTCTGATCGTTGAAATAGATTTAGTGTTTCAGATTTTGAAATTAAAAACCTGTTACTGAATTTAAGGTATCCATTAATCATACTTTCATAAATATAGCGTTAGTTGCATTATATATTTAAGACAGATATTTTATTTTCTTAATTAGAGTTAAATCAATTAGTTCAGATACATAAATAGTAATGTATATGAACGGCGACATATGTAGAAGAATAGGGAGAGAGAAATTTTAATTGAAAAACAAAAGATAAGGTAATTATGTTTCAAAATGATGGAATTATGTCATTTATCAGAAAGAATACCTAAGACAATTTGAACCAAGAGGCCCAATAAGAGGCTAGGTCGGCCTGCTGGTAACCATTCCGCTGCAACAGTAACAGGCAGTGTGCCAGCCCTTTTATTTCTCTAGGTCGCCCTCTTCCTTCAAAAACACTCTGAAAAATTCTAACTACCTCAACAATGAGATTCAAAGATCAGAGTTCATGAGAGCAGTTTCGAAGTATATCCAGAGAGAGAACCCGATATGGGAATATAAATAACACACGCGGAACAACTCATTCCTCTCCGTAGCAGTATATTTCGTCTAAGAGATGAGTTAAGGTTTTTTAATTTACTAGAATAGATAAGTAAAATAAAATATATATTTTCAATATAAAGGTCAAATTAAATGAAACAGTGGGAGAACATTTTAATTCAAAAAGGAAAAATTCAGATCAAATACGATGGTGAGAATGGCCTCATAGTGAAACGTCCATATGTGACATGTAACTCCTACTTCCTAAAAAGTTTTGCATATTTATACTGCCACTTTAAATTAAAGTTCTATATCTCATTTCTTAATTAGAGTGTTACAATTTAGTTACTTGGTTCCATCATGGGTGAGTTCATTCAAGAACTTGCAACTTATATCAGTCATATTTATGGGTGTACATTAGTTCTAACAGATACCATAATATCAGTTGGTTCAGCATTTAAATATGATGATGTTATTATTTGGGTTTCTGGTTTAAATGTGTTATATTTTTTAAATTATTTATTGTCCCGATTTTTAACCTTTATAAAATATTCATAGTTATACAAATGAATAGAGTAGTGTTTCGAACTACAAACTTTTAAAAGTCTTTTTAAGAAAAAAGTTATGTCAGAATAAATGGTATCCGATGAATTAAGACAAAAAGAATTAATTTTTTTTAAAACAAAGACAGAAAAAATTCAAATTCATCTTAGAAGTGTTAAAAGGATCCTTCAATAATACTCCATTCGTTCCTAAATGGTTCGTTGTTTTAGCTTAAATACACTCCTTAAGAAATTATTCATTTCTAGAAAAATAAATACTAGTGTTTTACTAAGTTACCCAAATGGATCGATTGTGTTGGAGTGAAGGGAAGGAAAATGTTACTTCTGAATTAGGAATAATAAAAAAAACGATAATAAGATAATTTATATCAAAACGACTTCTGACATCATCAGGAATATCAAAACTACATTCGTAGGATGACAATTTTTCTTAATAGGATGAACTGTTGGAGAAAAAGAAAAAGAAAAATGAAGATTGAGTGGGGTCAAAGAAACTAGCGAGCTTATCACCAAATAAATACAATCCTTAATAAATATCTTGAAATATGTAACTTTTTAATAATTTTTTGGTTATGTAGAACTCTTTTTAAGAGGACGATAAAATTTGAAGAATATTAAGGAGTTGTTTGGTTGGAAATAAGTTATTTAAAAAATAATTATCTTGAAATTAGCTATTTCGAAATAAGCTATTCTACCTTATTATGAGACAACTTATTCTATTACTATTATATAAATAGTGAAATAAATAATCACGAGACTATTAATAGCTCGAATCAAACACATGATACAATAATCTTGAATTTTATGCTTAATTATTATACCTTATACCTTAAATACTTGACTCCTGTGAATCTCATGTTGATTATCTAAAACACGCTTATTTATTGAATAGCAAAATGAAAAAGGTTAAAAAGTCGCTTATTTAGGTCTCGTTTGATCATTTAAATCATAATTTTTCAGATTTGAAATTGGAGTTGTGTTTGATCATAAATATAAATTAAAGTTATTTTTGAATTTTAAGAGAAAAGCATGTATGAAAAAAGTGAAAATTTCAAATTGTATTTAGAATTCTCATAGTCAAGCACACATTATTTTTACGTTTATTTATTAAAGTAAAATAATTTATAAAAAATATAAAAAAAAATTTATGACCAAATAGTAACAAATGGAGTAGTAACCTCGATAAATGAGATGTTTTTCTAGCTCGGGAAAATACATTTTTAGGACCAATGACTCAATGAGATGTGCAATAAATCAACTTTTTCTTTTTTGGGTAACTGAAAAATTAACTCTTTTCACTGCATCTTCTAGCTCTTAATTGTCTTATCGTCTGAAATCTGTTCAGATTTTGTTCACATTCAGAAGAAACTTGAGGTTTGTGAAAAGAAAAAAAAACAAAAGAATCCCATCAAATGATGTTAGTAGTAGATTTTTGTAACTTTTTTATATAAACATAACAATTTAATGACTAATTGTAAATAATCTTTTATATTCCAGTGATTTGTGTAAAAAAGTTCACTACCATCAAATATGTAATTTAGAAAGAGTGTTTGACCAAATTTATAAGCCGTATATAAACGGATTCATAAACACCTTTTGATTTACTTTTGAGTTTGAAAAATATTTGAATCCTTTAGAAGAAAAAACAATTAAAAATAACTTATGGAGAGTAGTTAGCTGTATTTGGCAATTTAATTTTAAAAATAGTTACTACTACTCGAAAATATTTATTTTTTCTCTGAAAACATGGCTAAACAAGCTAGTTTACTACTTACTCCCTCCGTCTCATTTTATCCGTCCTAAATTGAGATGACACAATTATTAAAAAAATAATGATTGGTAATGTAACTTTATCATTTTGCCCCGTATCTTGTTGTTAATCCAATATTGATGGATAGCCAATTCCAAAGCACCATTTATATTCTTAATGGTGTACTTTTAATGGTACTCCTCTTTGCAACATTTTTCAAGAATGTTAATAACAAGGAGTAAGCAATTACACTAAGGGTATAATGAAAAAAAAATTGTGTTGTCTTGATAAGTAAAAAAGGATAAGTAAAATGGGACATCAAATCAGAAAATTTGAGACGAGTAAAATGGGACGGAGGGAGTGTTTTCTATTCTTAAAATACCCTTTATCAAAACAAAATCCTTAACATCTCCATTCCATATTTGTCATTTCTTATTTTTCTTTATAAATGTATATTAAATTTATAATTTTGATAAGAGTTTTAAGAATATTTTAACAAAAAATAGTTTATCGGCATTCTTTTTTTATCGAATGCATTAATTGTTTATAACAAGTTTAGCACTTTTATTAAAACACTAGTGAAATTATCCGTATTTTGCGCGATAAATTTAAAAAAATAAAAATTAATATTTTTCACTGATTACATATAAAAATATTAATTCTATAAATTATTAGTTTCTTATTTTAATGAAGTTGTAGGTAATATTTATACTTATAAGATCAGAAAAAATAATGCAGATCTCTGTCTTTATTTGAAATAATGATATGATCTTTTACTTTTTTCTCAATTTGTATAATCAAAATACTTTACATCTTTTGAAGTAAGTCTTTCATATGTACATAGTTAAATTAAAATAATCAACATGTGTTGAAGTGTAGTGGTGCGACTATTCTACTCTTAACTAGAGGTCTGTGGTTCGAGTCTTGCATATAAAGAAAATCTTGTTGAGAGCGTCGCCCCTAGAACGGATACCCAACACTGGGTGAGAACAAAAAAAAATAAAAAATAATTAGAATGTATGAGTGGTTAAGTAAATAGAATAAGATGTTATATTTCGAAACAACAATTTAAATATTAAATTTAAAATGTTATTTTTTTATTTCAATTTCCTTTATCTCTTGTTTGAGTACTTATCTTCCGTACAAATATCATTTCTTAAAAAAATTTAAAAAATTTATGTCTTGTTTTTATTATTACATTTGTTTATATATTTTAAATAATTTTTTTACCAAGAACGGGTACCCGATACTGGGTGAGAGCAAACAAAAATAAAAATAATTAAAGTGTATGAGTGGTGAAGTAAATAAAATAAAAGGTTATATGTCGAAACAATAATTTAAATATTAAATTTAAAATATTATTTTTCTTATTTCAATTTTCTTTATCTCTTGTTTGAGTACTTATCTTCCATACAAATATCATTTAAAAAAAAATAAAAAATTCTATGTCATGTTTTTATTATTACATTTGTTTATATATTTTAAATAAATTTTTAAGAAATTATGAAAATGAAACAAACAAGAGTTATGAATAATATTTAAAAATAGAAATTATAAAGAATTCAAATAGCTTCAATGTAACTATGTCAAAATGAGGCAAAAAATCAAAAATAAAATCGAAACAATACAATATAGTACTTAAACAAAGAAAAATAGATTATACTAACAATAAAAAATTATCATCTCGTGAAATTTAATAAATATTGTAAACAATTGATTATTATTTTAGTGTCTACCGCAAGCTGACTTTTTGATCAATCACACTGAAACGCTACAATTAAAATATCAATACTATTAAAGTTACTTCATGTCGTGAAGATTTTCTTGATTATACTTATTTTGCAGAAGAATACAAATACATACAAAAAATACAAAAATTAAGAAAGCATGACAAAGTATATAAAAATGAATTAAAAAAAATTGAGAATGAATTATTTCTTGCCTTCCAATACTCCTTTTGTCTTACATATTATAATTCACAAGGTAAAGTGATATAGAAGATAAAGAATGAGAGTCTTCATGAAACAAACTATGAGTTTATATAGCAAAATAGAGGAAAATCGTGAGACTTTCAAATTAAAGTTTGGGGGTTATAAACATAAAAATTATGGGAGTTACAAATATTATGAGTTATGAATAATTACTTCTTATAAATACATTAAATATTAAACAAAAATTTAAAGTATTAGAAGATATTATTGGAAATCCTACATTTAACTTTTAGCTCAATATTATTTACTCCATCTAAGGAGTATTTGTATGAAATAAGAATAATGCAGAATATGTCACAAAGAAGTACGAACTAAAATGAATAAAGTGATGCCATTTAAACGAATAATTATACCT
>NC_061111.1:229308249-229328549 GCF_002878395.1 Capsicum annuum | reverse complement strand
TATATTAATATAATAACTTATACATAATAAATTATTATGGTTATTAATAGATTTAATGAAATTTAATAAATAAGATAAATTAAACCTTGAATTGTTTGGATGAATTGTGTAATTGATTCAATTAATAGCATTGATAACAAATTAATTAAATATGACTATCTTCAATATTCTATAAAGTTTTATAGTGAATTTTTCATCCTTATAAAATTAAGAAAAATGCTAAAAAAAACACAAAAAAGATAAATATGATTCCAAGCCTCAGAGAGCGCCACATCAACAAATGTATAATCCTTCTTTTTATATATATATATATATATATATATATATATATTGATGTGATTACTTATTTATAAAATTAACTCTCAATATTTAAAACTTATCAGTCATTTACCATAACACACTAAAATAGTTTTTTTTTTCTTTTGTTTTTGAAAAGGAAAACAGATTGTAGGAAATGTCGCCAACGTACTTCAAATCAAAATACTTAAGTATATATTTACAAAATCAATTCTCAACATTTAAAACTTAACGACTATTTACCACCAGTCACAAAATTGAGACCTCAATCTTTTTTAATAAAATAAGGAAAAGATTTTGGGAAATATCAGTAAAGGATTAGTTACTTCTATCAAACTACATAACTACTTATTTATAAAATTAATTTTTAATATTTAAAATTTAACAACTATTTACCATCACTCAAGAGAAGTGAGATTTAAGTCTCTCTCGATCTTTTTTTTATAAGGAAAAAAGATTCTATAAAATATGGCCAAAGCACTAGTTTACTTCTATCAAAATACACAATTACTTATTTAATAAATTACATAAAACAACACCTTAAGTTTTCTATATTACTTAAAATCTCATTTCACTAAACTAATTACAAAAATCTCTTATAAATCTCTAAACTAGTTGTTTATTTGATACATAACACACAACTCCTAATTTTTCTCCCTAAATCACGATGACATTGTTGCAGATTAAGGAAAATTTTGTTTTCCTTAAAAAACAAGGCCATTAAATCATTAATCATTATCTAAGTAATAAAAGTTAGCAATAAATTCATCTGCAATTAATTCTAAGTGACAAAATTCCAAAAATAAGCAAAAGGAAAAAAAAAAGTTGTAGTATGCGTGTTGTGGCCATTGTCCGCCAGAAAAAAACCTAACTATACTCAGCGATAAATTCTAGTCCAACTCAAAGACACCTCCTTATATATTTCACAAGCACATCACAAAAGTATAGTTACACACTTCCTTCTAGGTCACTGCATATACAATTTATCCCCAGAAGACAGGATAAAAAAAGATAAAGATTTTGCTAATTGCCCCATCCATTTTTTGGATGAGCCATGTTTTAGTAATCTTGATTATGAAGATAGTAATTTTCGTGAAAATAAATTTAAGTATAGGAACAAGCCTACAACGATGAAGAAGCTATGGAATGCTGCTAGTACTAAAATAAAAAAGACCATTATTGTTCTTTAAAAGAGAAGAAGAAAGGATGTTGCGAAAATACACTCATTACCAAAGGTATGATTTTTGTGTATTTGATAGATTAATTTCTCTCATATACATTATAATTATGTATCTTAGTAGAAAATTTAACTAATGTTAATGTAAACAGTGAATTTGATGCATAAGTATAATGCACTGAGATGTTGCATATTTTTTGAAACATACATAAATGGTGAAATACATAAGTATAATGCACTGAGACATTGCATATTTTCTGATACATACATAAACGGTGAATCTGATACATAAGTATAATGCACTGAAACATTGCATATTTTCTGATACATACATAAACGGTGAATCTGATACATAAGTATAATGCACTGAGACGTTGCATATTTTTTGATACATACATAAATTTACATGTGATTTATGTTCTTATATAATTATATCTAATACATACTAAATTTTGAAATTATTTTGAATTGTCTTGCAACTTATATATTTAAAATATTGAGTACAACTGATACATATGTATTGTATTTATAGTTCATCTGAAAAAACACGCAGTATCTTATGTAGCATTATCAGTAATATATTTTGGATTAGGTATGTATAAGTTTTTCTGACATTTTTTGCTAATTTAGTTTTGTATTTTGTGCAACAATTTGATTTAGAGGATTTGAAAGAATTGTGTTTGGAGGATGTTGATGATGGTGATTCAAATTTGAATTTTGATTTAGAGGCTTTGAGAGAATTGTGATTGAAGGATGTTGATAATGGTGATTCAAATTTGAATTATGAATTTGTTGCTAATTTTCAGGAATTCAAGAAACATATTCCAATCAAAATCCCATTATTTTTTCGGTCATTTAATCTCTTCCCATTACTTTTCTTTTTCATAAACAATTAATTTGCTCGTTATGTATCTAAACTTATGTATCTGGATGAGATTTGGTGTAATTATGAAAAAAGTTGAGAGAGTCTAATTAGGTAGCAACCTATTGAGATTTATGTTATTTGCCCTAAAATCAATTCTCAACATTTGAAGCACATCAACTATTTACCATCACACAGAAGTGAGCCCTTGATCTTTTTCATTTGGAAAAAAATCATAAAAATTATCGTTAAAGCATTAGTTACTTAGATCAAATAACATACCTGTAAAAATCGTAGTGGTTAATTTCACATTTTTATGTGTTTCGATCACTTTGCCTTTTTCGTAGTTGCCATATACTATTTACAAGTTGTAGAAATAGTTGGCACGATCTCCGATGCATTCGAGAGTAACTTGGGAAAGTTTGAGACTATTAGGAGTCGTTTGGTAGAGTGTATTGAAAAGTTAATACATGCATTAATTTAATGTGTATTATTAATATCTTATTTGATATACTTTTTCACTTTATGTATTACACTCTATTGTGTATTGAACTGTGTATTACTAATACCTCAAATCCATGGTATTAGCAATGCAATGGATCCAATGCATGCATTAGCATAATTAAAGACACTATTATCCCTCAAAAAATTTCTGAATCCTTTCCAACATATATTTGGAGGATATTTTTCTTAAAAAAAATTCTTTTAGAAATTATTTAATTTATGTTATTTTTAATACATCAAACTAAATACTGCATAAGAAAAACATAAGCACAACTAATGCAAGTATAACTAACACAAGCATAACTAGTACAAGCATTACTAACACACCATATTTTACATTATTCTTATACACTATACCAAACGACCCCTTAAAGCTTTAAAAATCATGAGTTTGACTTTGGTCAACATTTTATGTTTCGAGTGTCAGATGATGATTTGGACAGTTTCACCAGATCCAAAATATCAATTATGGGTTAGGAGCATAGTCAGTTCAAGTTCCGAGCCTTTATTTTGCATTCCAATCTTTCTTTTGAAAACTAGTTAAAATAAGCTTTTAAGGATCTCGAGGGTTAATTTGTGATAAACGATCTCTTTTCAAAAATTCGATGATGTCATTGAGTCTAAAATATCAAGAATAACCTAATAGCATATTTATTTTTTGATGAGGTTCCGAACAAATCTCGAGGGTCCATTCTAACACTTTGAAGTTGTGAAATTCAACTGGTGCAACAGTTGATATCTGGTGTAAAATTCTTCTTCACAAACGCAGACTATTGGTAGTGAATGTGAAGAAGAAAACATCTCTTTTATCACGATCGCGATGTGGTGGCCGCTATCGTGAAGGGTTATCCGAATCGAGTTGGATCTTTTACTTCATCACAAGCGTGATCAGACCGTCACAAAAGTAATGGGTCCGGGCCATCAGCCTTCACAAATGTGAAGGACTGACCACGAAAGTGAAGGCCATTTAATTGGCCTGGTCACCATTGACCCTCACGAATGCAAAGGGTTAACCGCATTTGCGAGGTACCGTTCACAAAATAATATAAATACTCTATTTTTGTGTGTTTTTATTACTTTTGGACTTGGAGCTTCGAGAAAGGGTGAATTCTAGGATTTTTTCATCACTCGTGCTAGGATAAGCTCTAAACTCTTATTTCCCTTGATTTTAGTTAATTATGTTTTTTTAAAAAATATTTTTTAATCTCGCATTCAAACTAGAATTTAGAATTTTTTTGGTAAGTCTTAAATTGTTTTTTCATTGATTTGAGCATCGATTTCAACTTGTTTTTGCATGAATTTTCAAATATATGCTCCTTTTGACATCGAGAACATGTTTCTAAAATGAAATTTTGTGTTTTACCTCTTTATTTTTGAATTTATTTTTCTAATATTTTTTGGCCTAATTTAAATATAGTTCATATGGGTATCATTAATTTTTTTGACGTGTAGATTATATTTTTTATAGATAAGCTCGTTCCGAGGCCGTTCGTGAAGAAAAGGCTTCGCGTTAATTTTTGACTCTTCAAGGTAGGTTATGACTTATCTTCCTTTAGACTGGGATGGATAGTTTATCATTATGTGAAACATGCTATGGATTAGAAATTTAACCGTGGGAGTAGTATTTCAAAACCATTATTATTATCGTATGTCTGTGTAGGGACTTATTTGTATAGTATTATTGACTTGAGAGAATATGATTGCGGTGATGCCCGAGCGAGCGCTTTATATGATATTGTAGGCCTTGATTGTGCATTAAAATAACTTATTTGTTATTGTGTAGTCCGAGTGGGGACTGGACTTGTTAATATAGGTCTTATTTGAGCAGTAATTAACTTTATTTATTATAGAATACCGGAGAAAAGAGTTTAAAAATGATATTATTAATGTCTTGCATGACTATTTATACCAATAGTATCACGTGTTGGATTTTAGCATGAAACATTATCATTTGAGTTGATTTTGAGCTCATTCATACTTGTATTGAATTGATCATTATCTTCATATTGATTGGTTGAGAGCATTACATCCTCATTTCATTTATACATATTCACGAGATTGGTACCATTGAGAAACACTTGTTTTGGTTCAAAAGTAAGATACCTTATAAAATGTTTA
Source organism: Capsicum annuum (assembly GCF_002878395.1). Taxonomy (NCBI): domain Eukaryota; kingdom Viridiplantae; phylum Streptophyta; class Magnoliopsida; order Solanales; family Solanaceae; genus Capsicum; species Capsicum annuum. Next base: position 229,323,591 of record NC_061111.1, on the reverse strand, counting down.
TTCCTAGGGATGAGCCGGTAAGGTTGATTAAGAAACATTGACTTTGTAAGAAAATAAGACACTTTATAAAATTCTTATACCGAGAGATGTATTGGTAAGATTGATTGAGATATGAGATTGAGATTATGAAAGTACATGAGTTGTGAATCGTCCATATGTCCTGTCCCGAAGTGCTGAGGCTTGGAAGGTCTGTATAAAGTCCTACCATCATTGCATTTGCATCTTTTGTATTTCTTTAATATTCTTATTGATGTGTATTTAATTTTCTCATATATATTTCATGTGCAGTTGTTCCTTTTTCACTATAGAATTATTAGTGGAAAAGGTGTGAGCTACCATTTGAAAACTTTTCTATTTGTAGGTGACGTACTCATAGTATCTTTTACTTGTTAGCTTTCTACTTTGCTCAGTCGATCTATGATACCTATTAAGTACAAGTGAACCATAGTCACTTCTACTTCTGTGTTCTTTCAATGCTGATCACAGTTTGAGTGTGATCCGTGATGGAGGATTTCATGCTATGATAGCTGAATTTTGAGGTACCGGTGAACTCCAGAGTTTGGGACTGGTTCCATACCTTCTCTACTTTATCTTGTCTTTATTATTATTTGGAGACAAACTTTTGTATTTCAGTTTTCATAGTACGTATTAGATCCTCTATCTACTTATGACACAATTTCTAGGGATTTAATGTATTTGTTCAGATTTTCACTATGTTATACATTATAGCTTGACTTCATTCTAGAAGTGTAATGACCCTTTTCATCGTTACGTACAATTTCCTCATTTAAAATTTCATGCTCAAATTCTTCTCAGATTTGAAGTTATAAATTTCAGGGTAAGCAAGTTTCAAATAAAATTTGAGTAAGGTGTGATCTAGGAGAATCCGATAATGAATTGTGAAAGTGTGGTGATGTTTAGCTTGATTCCTAATCAACCAAAACGACAAGAAACATATATAATTTTATAGAACTAAATTTAGATAAATAGACTCTCATAATTATTTTTAAAGTAAATGTAATATTTGGGATGTCTTGGAATTAAGGTGTGCTGTGAAAAAGGAGGAATTTTGGGAAAACCAGGCATTATGCCTCCCCCATGTTGCTATAGCGACATGCCTAGAAGTGAAGAAAATCCTACTATAGCACCCAGTCAACGACCGTTATAGCGACATGTGTCTCTATAATGATGTTGCTATATCGACGAAAGTCGTTTTATTTTAAAAATCTTCAAAAATAATTTATTTTTGTAAAACACATTTTGAAATAAGAAAGAGGCTATTTTGACAAAAAAAACACCAGTCAACCATTGTTTTGCATCATTAAGAAAAGGATTGTATCTCCGTTAAGTAGTAAATTGATAATCTAGTATTAGAATTGTTAGTTTACGTAGTTCAGAGAGGGTTAAGGGCTGATTTTAGTTAATTTTCTGGTGCAAGACAGTATTTTAAGTATAAAATCAATAGATTTTGGTTATGATCATTAAATTACTCTTGCATGTCGTTAATTCACTAATTTATCTATAAAATTGATAGTTTTAGGTGAATTATGGCAAAAAACTCAGGAACGGAGAGAGAATGATCATGTACTTGGCCATAGGGATTGGGTATGATTTATAATGATCAACGTGTTTCATTTTATTATATGTGTTTGTATGTATTTCTAGTCTGAGATTAAGTGAAAATTGCATGAAAAGACAAGACTTGAGCTTAGTTGAGTTGTGCAAGCTTGGACCGAGGTAGGTGATAGTATAGTATTTTAATTCAATTTGTACTATATGTGCATGTTAACTACTTATTATGGCTTGTTAGTGTATGTTGTTGGTGTAGTCAATTCAAATGAATTTATCTTGTTGTATAATTTTGACCTACCTTATTATTAAATGTAAAATATTTTGGTATTTAGACATTCTCATGGTATATTGGTGGAATAAGGTTGGCAGACACTTGTGTTCGGGGTTTAGGTACATGGACAGAATTTGTTCTCTGTAGGTCATGAACAAAGGGTGGTTATGATACCCATAGAGTGTATGTATGAGGTTCAAATGAGTTTGACAGTTTCATGATTGAACCAGAGAATATATTTACATATTTGATAATTGCTTAATTTGTCTTAACTTGTTCTGACTTGGTGACAAGACCCGACCCTGGGCCTTATCGTAATGGGTATCTCAAGTCCGACGGGAGATCAACCCCGTTACCCAATCCAACCTCTAGTCGCCTACCCTGAATTGACTAAATTTTGAACATATAACAAGATAGCGTAACTATCCAGATTACAGACTCTGGGATACGTCTATTACCGAGATCGACCCAATCGAGTCTAACTGTCTTATACCAACCGTCCAACTATGCTAAGCCAAATCAAACCATAGATCCAACCATAACCAAATAAGTTCCATTAATAGTTAAGTAATCCTAAAATGAAATACGATGGAACAATCAGTAATCCCACCAACCGGTGTCAGCCCCAATACCAATATCAATACTAAGGCCAACACCAATACCGATCCTATCCATACCAATCCATAGTAGTTTCACAAAAGCCTTTAACCAAAAGAATACCAAAATTCGGTTAGGACATGCCCCTAGCCATAGCCAAAATCAATATTCATAAATAAATCAAAGTATGAAATAACATCCATGAAATGGAGCCTTCAAAATAGATGGAAGCTCACCACTTCAATCCAAAGCTAACCCCCGAGTGTCCAAATGCTAATCAAGAGGAGAACGATCGGTTCCTACATTGCGTGGGGATAAAGATCCCGAAGACGAGTTAGCGGGTGAACGCTAGCATGAACTCAGAATAAGGATAAAATAATTTCATTTATGAAACTAAGTAAAACCATCCATAATGCACACAACCAGACACACACACACACACATATATATATATATAATCATGTCTGGAAAGGGAACCAAATTTAGCATGCCTTTAAGACCTTTACCTGGGCTGTGTAGCTTTCGTCCTAAACCACCCACGGCTATACAGGTTTAGCTTCCCCTGCTGAAAGGACCTCAGTGTGTGAAGCCGCACGACCGGAGAAAAGAACCTGGGATGACTAGTACATCTCCCAAAATGTAAAGTGTGGCATCATGTACACGGTCGTTAGGACCAACCTCATATCGGTAAATATGAGTGTCCAGTTTAGGTCCCCCAGGATCTTTACCTTCTACAACTTTGCTACATATCCCTTTTTAAGCCCAATTAAAACCATTACCAAACAACCAAACCTTTATCCATTTATTATCAATCAGGGTCATTAGTAATGGTATCGTCATACCGACTATAACTTGCAAGTATTATCCCTAGGCCAAACCTTTTTGAGATCAAGGAATTTTCATGTACCCATAGATCATATTATCCAATTAACTTGGGGGATTCACATGTACCCCAAAAGTATGCTTATTAAGATAAACCATTCCAAAACCATTTAAATCATTCATATCATTTAGGGTCCCAAAACAAAGTTTAAACGATGCATAAGTTCCATTGAAAAATTAATATTATAATAAAAGCATTATTATAGGCATTTTATCAAATGCATTAGGGACATAGTATTTCCAAAAGCAAAGTCCATCACCAAATAACCATTCCCATGCATCCAATTATCCAAAACCACCATTAAAGTATATAAAAGTATAATTAAAACATGAAAAAAAATCATAACCAAGCATTTATAACCAAAACCCCCGAATCATATTTGAAAATCCCAAATCATACAACATCCAAATCATGAAAACATTGAATAAAATCATGACTTTAGTTGAAACTAACAATGAGGGAAGAGAACATGCCTCAAACCAAGAAGATGATGAAGAGAAATCACCAATACAAACTCCATTTACATCCTTAAGATGAAACCCTAGCTTCTTTTACCTTAGAACTCTAGAGCGGATTTAAGAGTGTTTCCTAAGCGTTTAAGAAAAGAATAGTAGGGCAAATAACCTCCCAAGTGCAATATAAATCATGGAAACTTATTAGGATAAGTGAAAAAATGTCCAGATTACCCTCACTTAAACTGCGCTAATTCCCGTCATAGGGTACGATTGACCCTTACGAGTCGTACCCATCCTGTACGAGTAGTACCCACCTCTCGTACCCTAGGCTTTTCTTCTTGGATCCAACACTATCCAAGGTACGACACACCAAACCTCAACTCGTATCCAAGTGTACGACTAGTACCCATAAATCGTACCCCTTACAGAATAGAATCCCAGGAGGTTTGAACACTGTCCACCATACGAGTCCTAGGTACAAATCACACCCTAGCTTACTGCTCATGGTGATCCACTCGTACTCAAATACAACCTAAGTTATCAATTTTAAGGTTAAACCAAACAACCTGTATCCACCGATATGACTCGTACCACCCAAGTCGTACTCATACCAGTGACTAAATCCACCCAACCAGCCAACACTGGTCAGCATACGACTGGACCATACCACTCGTACCCTAATGTATGACTCGTTCCCCAAGTCGTATCTTGCCCAGAAACCAAAAATCTAGGAAATTTTCTAAGGTCCATAAACCAAGGTGTTTCAGTCTTCCCCACTAGGAACATTCATCCCCGAATGACGGACAAGGTAGGGGTAACCACACGCATGAGTGATTTGTATTATCAAATATATTTTCGATCTTTAACGAAGTTTTAAAGCAAAGATGCAAAGATATTAATCTTTCCTTTAACAAACTCATAAAATAAAGATGTATTGAAGAACCCATACCTTCCATACGAATCCCAAGAGAAGAAATTAGATGTGGATACTTGGACTTTATGTCCTCATCCGCTTCACATGTAGCTTCTTCCACCTTATAGTTCCACTAAAGATCCTTAACCAAAGCCACATCCTTGGGTCGCAATCGAAGAAACTGCCTATCCAAGATCTCCATCGAGACCTCTTCTCAAGACAGAGAGTCTGAGACACCCAACCACTCTACAGGAATAATCGAAGAAAGATCACCAATGCACCTTTTTAACATGAAAACATGAAATACTAGATGAATGAAGCTCAAACCAGAAGGCAACTCCAATTCATAAGCCACATTACCAACCCTTCACAAAACCACATAAGAACTAATAAATTGGGGACTGAGCTTTCCCTTCTTATCAAACCGCATTACTCCTTTCATCGAAGATACCTTTAAGAATACCTTATCCCCAACCTCAATCTCCAAGTTTCTACGTCTTATATCCACATAGGACTTTTGGTGACTTTGGGCAGCCTTAAGCCTATTCCGAATTACCTTCACTTTTTTTATAACCTAATAGACTAAATCTAGATCAAACATATCTGTCTCACCAAGCTTAGACCACCCAATAGGAGATCTACACCTCTTACCATAATATACCTCAAAATGGGCCATACTAATACTAGAATGATAGCTATTATTGTAGGTACTCCACCAAAGGTAGATGCTCAATCCAATTGCCACCATAATCAATCACACATGCCCGAAACATATCCTCCAATGTCTGAATAGTCATCTCTGCTTGTCCATCCAACTGTAGATGAAAAGCAGTACTCAGACTCACCTTAGTACCCAACTCTTTCTAAAAAGACCGCCAAAAATGAGATAAAAGCTGCGTACCACGATCAGATATAATTGAAACAAGTACCCCATACAGCTTCACAATTTCCTGAAGATATAACCGCGCATAATCCTCCACCGAAAAGGTATTCCTCATTGGCAATAAGTGAGCAAACTTCGTCATTCTATCCACAATAACCCAAATCGGATCAAATTGGTTCCGCGATCGAGGAAGACCAGTAACAAAATTCATATTGATTACCTCCCATTTTTATTCGGGCAAATCAATTTCTTGATACAACCCACCATGCCTCATGTGCTCAACTTTAACTTGTTGACGCACCATGCATTTGGCTACAAAATCAGCCACATCCCTTTTCTTACCACTCCACCAATATATCTCCTTGAGATCATGGTACATTTTTGTCGAACCGAGATGAACAACATAGTGTGATTCATATGCCTCAACGAAAATCCTTTGTCACAAATTCTCGACATCAGGAACGCACAACCTCCCTTGGTACCGCAAAGTACCATCACCACTGATCTCAAGAGCATTATATTTTGCCCATCGACATCGCTCTTGATTTTTATCAAGATATGATCTAGCACTTGTTTCTCCTTAACCTCTACACCAAAAGACGACCAAACCAATTCCTGTACTATCACCCCACCATCCTCGAAATCCAAAAGACGAACTTTAAGATTAGCCAAGCGGTGAATATCCTTCACTAATTTCCGCTCTCTTTTCTCTACATGAGCCAAACTCCCCATGGACAACCTGCTAAGAGTAGCAGCAACCACGTTAGCCTTACCTGGGTGATAGTGAAGACTCATATCATAGTCTTTGAGAAGCTCCAACTATCTCCTTTGCCTAAGATTTAGCTCCTTCTGAGTGAACACATACTTTAGACTTTTATGATAAAAAAAGATATCTATATGCACTCCATAGAAGTAATGCCGCCAGATTTCAAAGCAAAAACCACCGCCAACATCTCCAAATCATGAGTAGGATAATTTCTCTCATACACCTTCCACTGCCTAGAAGCATAGGTAATCACCTTCCCATGTTGGATCAAGACAAAACTAATTCCCACCCTAAATGCATCACAATAAACCACAAACACTTCACTGCCCTCAGGCAATGTCAAAACTGAAGCCGAATATAGCTTATCCTTAAGCTTCTCAAAACTCCCCTCACAAGCATCCGGCTAAGAAAACTTTACCTTTTTCTGAGTCAACTTAGTCAAAGGAGCAGCTACGTCGAAAAGCTTTCCACAAACCGCTGATAGTACCCAACCAAACCTAAGAAACTTCAAATATTGGTTGAAGTCGTAGGTTTAGGCCACCTTTTAACCACAATCACCTTTTGAGGATCCACTGTGATCCCCTCATTAGAAATAATATGACCCAAAGAAGTCACAACGTTCAACCAAAACTCGCACTTAGAGAACTTGACATACAACTGTTGTTCCTTCAAGGTCTGCAACACCACACGAAGATGATTAGCATGATTTACCTCTCTTCGAATAAACTAAAATATCATTAATAAACATAATGACAAGGAGATCTAAAAATTGCCTGAACACCCTGTTCATCTAATCCATAAATGTCATCGGAGCATTAGTCAAACAAAATGATATCACTAAAAATTCAAAGTGCCTATATCGAGTATAAAAATTCATCTTGGGGATATCCTCCTCCCTAATCTTAAATTGATGATACCCAGACCAAAGATCTATCTTAAAAAAGAACTTGGTACTTTGCAACTGATCAAACAAGTCATCTATCCTTGGAAAAGAATACTTGTTCTTGACCATCACCTTATTTAACTACCGATAGTCAATGCATATCCGAAGGGAACCATCTTTATTGCGCATGAATAACACCGGTGTACCCCACGAGGATAAACTAGGACGAATAAACCCCTTATCCAAAAGTTCCTTAAGTTGCTCCTTAAGTTCCCTCAACTCAGCCTGAGCCATTCTATAAGGAGGAATATATATTAGATGAGTGTCCGAAACTAAATCAATACCGAACTCTATTTTTCTATTAGGAGGAACACCAGGAAGATCATCCAAAAAGACCTCATGAAAATCATTTACTACCGAAACTAAATGAAAAGAAGGACCCTCTAAGTTAGAATCTTTAATTAGGACCAAGTGATAAAGATAACCTTTAGAGATTAATCTCTGAGCTCTAAGATAAGAAATAAACCCCTCTAGGAGCAAGAGAACAACCCCCCCCATTCTATAACCGGTTCATGAGGAAACCTAATGACAATCTTACGGGTCCGACAATCCAAGGATGCATATTAAGAGTGTAACCAATTCATCCCCAGAATAACGTCAAATTCCACCATATCCAGCTCAAATGGATCTACCAAGGTCTGTTTACTACCAACAGATACCACATACCTCTATAGACTCCCTCAGCAATAATCGAGTTACCTACTGGGGTAGAAATAGAAAAAGGATATGAGACAACCTCAGGATCAAAATCAATACATACAACCACAAATAGGGTCACATAAAAAAGAGTGGACCTCGAATCAAGCAGATAATACACGTCACAAGAAAAAAGTTGTAACATACTAGTAACGACATCAGGTGGTGCCTCCGATTCCTGCCGAGATGCTAGAGCATACAACCTATTTCGGCCTGTGCCGGTACTAGGAGCAGACACCCAAGTCGTACCACTAGGCGTAGGAGCAGAAGATAAAGCAACCGGAGCTTTGACGGCTCCCAAAGCTCCCTTACCAACTGAACAAGTATTGAGCATATGGCTTGGCTGGCCATGTTTAAAATACTTGTCCCTTCCTTCATCACAATAGCCCCGATGAAGACGACCACAAAACCTGCAATGAGGGCATGAAAAAGCCGACTAACCCTCACTCGCCTGAGATTAGGCACCCTGTGCCTAAAAATTATCACCACCTTGCGGACGCCTATCACCCGACTTTCTCGGGTAAAAAACGCTAGCAGTAGAGAAGGAACCCAAACTTTCTCACATCTTTTTCGGTTATTTACCTTCATCCCGAACACCCTACTGTTGAGCACCACTCTGCTCAGAAACCCTACTTGTCTTACCCATTCTTCCCCAAAACTCCACTTGTTTCCTCTTTTCTTTCTCCACCTGCTGCATATGGACAACCAACCAAGAAATATCCATATCCTTAATCAGTAAAGCAGTCTTGCTTTTAAGGATTAAATCTTGAGATAGTCCAGAAGCAAACTTTCTCATCCTCGCTTTCATGTCAGCCACCAAATCAGGAGCATACCTTGACAGTTGATGAAACTTCAAGGCATATTCCTTGACAGATATTTTACCTTGCTTGAGATTCATAAGTTCCTCCATCTTCTCTCAGCTCTTGAGGAAAGAAACGGTCCAGAAAAGCATTAGAAAAACCATCTCATAAGGAAAATTCCTTCACATCACCTTTATCCCTATCCCACTCTTCGTACCATTAGTATAGAATATCCTTGAGCTGATAAGCTACAAAGTTTACACCTTCCACATTAGTAGCATGCAATACCCTGAATATCTTTCCCATTTTATCCATGAAATTTTGAGGATCCTCTTTCACCTTCATACCAGTAAAAGTAGGAGGATTCAGTTTCATAAACTTGCCAACCCTTGTGGCCTTAGCAAACAACCCACCAGACACATCCCGCTCAGCTTGAGCTGTGACCAACTGAGCAACAATATGAATAGATTGGCAAAATTTTGCATTAGTCACCCCACCTTTTAGAGGACTACTAGCAATCGGAGAAACTCTAGAACAATCAGGGATGGGATCTTAAGAAGCAGAGTGAACTCTAGGTGTAGGACGTACCCCATCAACATCATTTTCAGATGGAATAAAAGAATTTCCTTATGTTCCAGATCATCGAGGCACGATCTGAAAAGTGACCTGCCAAGATTTAGAGAAGATTTCAGGACTTAGACTTCAAGCTTGAAAATAAAATACCAAGAAAATGAAATATTCCTAAATGCCCCCTAACCTCTCTCTTATGAGTGTGGCGCACTACACACCTCTGAAAGAGACTCTACTAGACATGGCTTTATAAACTCCCAATTGACGATGAACCTAAAGCTCTGATACCAACTTAGCACGACCCAACTCGGTGTCTTATCATAACGGGCATCCTAAGTCAATCGAAACCAAAGACAACCCCTGTTATCCAACCCAACCTCCAGCCGCCTGCCCTGAGTTAACTGAATTTTAAACATATAACAAGATAGCATAACTATTAAGATTATAAACTCTGGGATAGGTCTATTACCGAGACTGACCCAACCGAGTTTGACTGTCCCATACCAACAGTCCAACCATGCCAAGCCAAACCAAACCATATATCCAACCATAACCAAATAAGTTCCATTAATAATTAAATAATTCCAAAATAAAATACGATGGAACAACCAACAATCCCGCCAACCGATGCATGCCCCAATACCAATACCAATACTAAGGACGACACCAATATCAATTCCGCCCTGTACCAACCCATAGTAATTCCAAAAAAGCCTCTAACCAAAAAAAATACCAAAATCTAGTTGGGACATGCCCCCAACCATAGCCAAAATCAATATCCATAAATAAATCAAAGTATGAAATAACATCCATGAAATGGAGCCTTTCGAACAGATGAAAGATCACCACTTTAATCCAAAGCTGACCCCCTAGTGTCCGAATGCTAAGCAAGAGAAGAACGTCCAGTTCTTGCATCACGTGGAGATTCAGCGCCTGAAGATGGGTTAGCGGGTGAACGCTAGCATGAACTCAGGATAAGGATAAAATAATGCCATTTATGAAACTAAGTAAAACCATCTATAATGCATACAACCATACATATATATATAAATATATGCCTTCTAAATTCGGTTCCCTTTTCGGGCTATATGGGTTCAACTCCCTCTGTTGAAAGGGCCCAAGTGCGTGAAGCCGCATGACCGAAGAAAAGAACCTGGGATGACTAGTACATCCCCCAAAATATAAAGTGTGACATCATGCACACGTCGCTAGGACCAACCTCATATCAGAAAATATGAGTTTCCAGTGTAGTCCACCTACAATCTCCGCCTTCCACGACTTTGCTACACATCCCCCTTTAAGCCTAATTAAAACCATTACCAGACAACCAAACCTTTATCCATTTATTATTAACCAAGTCCATTAGTAGTGGTATCGTCATACCAACTATAACTTGCAAGTATTGTCCCTAGGCCAAACTTTTTTGAGATCAAGGAATTCCCATGTACCTATAGATTATATTATCCAATTAACTTGGGGGATTCCTATGTACCCCCACAAGTATGTTTATTAAGACAAATCATTTCAAAACCATTTAAACCATTCATATCATTTAGGGTTCTATTACCATGTTTAAACCATGCATAAGTTTCATTGGAAACCCAATATTATAATAAAAACATTGTTATAGGCATTTTATCAAACACAACAGGGACATAGTATTTCTAAAACCAAAGTTCATCACCAAATAACCATTCACATGCAACCAATTATCAAACCACCAGTAAAACATATAAAAGTATAATTAAAACATGGAAAAACCATAATCAATCATTTATAACCAAGCCCCTAAATCACATTTGAAAACCCAAAATCATATAACATTTAAATCATGAAAATATTGAATAAAACCATGCCTTTAGTTGGAACTAACAATGAGGTAAGAGGACATGCCTTAAACCAAGAATATGATGGAGAGAAATCACCAATACATGCTCTAATTTACTCCTTAAGATGAAACCCCAACTTTCTTTGGCCAAGAACTCTAGAGAGGATTTAAGAGTGTGTCCTAAGTGTTTAAGAATAGAATAGTAGGTCAAATAACCTTTCAAGTGCAATATAAGTCATGGGGCCTTATTAGGATAAGTAGTAAAATATCCAGATTGCCCTCGCTTAAACTATACTTAATTCCCGTCATAAGGTACGACTGACCCTTATGAGTCGTACCCATCCTGTACGAGTAGTACCCACCTCTCGTACCCTAGGCTTTCTTCCTTGGACCCAACACTGTCCAAGGTACGACACACCCAACCTTAAGTCATATCCAAGTGTATGACTGGTACCCATAAATCGTACCCCTGAAAGAATAGAATCCCAGGAGGTTTGAATATTGTCCATTATACGAGTCCTAGGTACGAATCGTACCCTGGCTTATGGCTCATGGTGAGCCACTCAACTCATATCCAACCTAAGTTATCAAGTCTAAGGTTAAATGAAAAAATCAAACAACCTGTATCCATTGATACGACTCGTACCACCCAAATCGTACCCATTCCAGTAACTAAATCCACCCTACCAGCCAATACTGGTCAGCATACGACTGGATCATACCACCCGTACCCTAGTGTACGATTCATTACCTAAGTTGTATCTTGCCCAGAAACAGAAATCAAGAAAATTTTTTAATGTTCAGAAACCAGGGTGTTTCACTTGGCTTGACTGAACATAACTTAGTTGTAAATGTCCTGACTTGTTGCTTATAATCCTAAGTTCCTTTATTGATGCTTGTTGTGCTAGATCTAGGTTATAATGAGCATAGATTAACTTATTTTACTACATTTTGATTAAGTGTTCATATTCTCTCATCTTGGGTTGGCCAAATGACCCTACTAGTACACTGTAGTTTCTCATGCGTCGATACCACATCTACTCCTCTTTGTTGAGTGCATCACATATTTCAGTGCCTCCTGCAAAACTTACTTATGATTCTAGCATATGATCTTGATGTCAAGAGTGAGTAGCATTTTTGGGATACCATGGAATCCTTCTATTATGATATTCTTTTTTTTTTTGGATTTATACATATTTCTTTAGTCTTGGAGTTATATCTCTTTCTTGACACTCTTAGTATATTTTGGTACACCGACTTTTGAATCCTAGGGATGCTTTTGGGATATTACCTTATTCCGCATTTCTTAGTTGTTAATTGAATAATTCTTAAGCTATTAATGGGATAGTTTCTTCTTTTCTCTAAGTGTTAGTTAATGCTTTCTGAGCTATTGATTCTCCCATCAGAGAATGGGACGGATGCCACTACGTTCATTTGGGTTGTGACAAGAAGCCTCACATTTATGATTTTTTTTTACATTTCGATTGCCTTTTGTTGTGTGCAAGTTGGCTTACCTACCAAATGAAGTTCTAGGATAAATGCCATTATGACCTTGATTTTTGGGTCGTAACAATAACAATTTATTTATAAAATCAATTCTCAATATTTTAAACTAACTGATATTTATCACTACGCTCACAAGTAAGCTTTCAATCTTTTCTATAAGGAAAAAAATTCTTGGAATTATTGTCCAAGCACTAGTTGCTTCTTTTAAAATATATAATTTCTTTTCTTATAAAATCAATTTTCAACACTTAAAACTTACAACTATTTATTATCACTCACAGAAGTGAGCTCTCAATTTACAAAAAAAAAATATGTGAGGTTAAAAAGTCATACTATTTTGACATCATTCGCCTCACATTTTGTTTGCTTTTTAGTATTGTCTTGAGCTTATTTGATATGAATTAGACTTATACATGTATTTTGATGTGTAGGATGGAGATAGAAAGAGTTTGAGCATAAATGGAGCCGTTTTCAAATTTCTGAGTAGAAGGTAGAAAAGTCGACCTGAAACAAGTCTAAAGGTGTAGGACCAAGATGGAGGCTTAACAAAAATTAGGGCCTCGGGCCTCGCCCAAGGCCTTCCTGTAGTGCAATTTTTGGATCAAGATTTGCTTGGTCCAATTTTTAAAGGGAAAATTTGTCTAGAACCTTTTGTATGTCTATATATACCTCCTTTATGACCTTTTTTTATTTATTATCCAAGTCTAGAAAAGTCAGATGAGAGAGGAAGAACAAGTTTTGTCATTTACTTTACTTTTTTGTTCTTTAATCATCTATACTACTTCATGAATTTGATTGATTGTAAACAATTCATAGTAGCTAAACACATAGTATTTGGGGTTGTATTTAAGACATGAAAGTTAATGTTTGATTATTGTATTATTTAATTTAGATCTCCATTATTGAGTTATCAATCTTCTCTTGATCTTAATTGTTTGGTAGCTTAATCAACTTTCCAAACATTATCTATGATGCGTAGATTGGACTAGGAGTAAAAAAATTTAGTTACGCAATAAGGGAAAGTATGATTTGACTGTGAACTTTATGGGTAAGGAGACTCTATGATTAATGAGGAAATGTGGATAGAAATATATTCATTAGTCTTGTCCAGTTGATACAATGGAGAAAACCACATGCACTTACTATATTGCCGATGGCCATAAGAATGTCGGTGTTAGGAATAACTCAGTAGTCCTAAAGTTGTTGGCAAAATGCTCAATGTGGTTAAAATTAATCCACAATTAGTAACTCAGGAAAATCAACTAAACGTGCGATTTGAAGACTCAACTGGATTGTCAAAATACCAAGACTCTAGACCCTATCCCTGATTTGAATTTCAAACTACTAAAACTTTGTCTTCTTTATATTCATTAGTAGCTTAGATCAATCACCGAAGTTGCTCTTTATTGCTTGTTACTTACTCAATATAAAATATAAGAATTCAAAGTAAAACTTCAATTCACCAAATTCCTTGGGTACGATATTTGGACTCACAACCTTTATTAATTGCATGACTGCGTACACACGTGTGTGTTTGGATGCAACAATAACATTAAGGAAATATCACCTAAACACTAATTACTTCGGTCAAAACACATAACTACTATTTATCTATAAAATCAATTCTCAACATTTTAAACTTTTTTTTTTAAACATTTAAAACTTATCAGTTACTCCCTTCATGCATTTTTACTTGACACTAATTCCTAGTTGAATTTTCGCTTTTACTTATCGTTTTTTACATATCAAGAAAAGACAACTTTTTTTTTCCTATTTTACCTGTAGTATTAATTGTTTATTCTTTAAAGGCCAAACCTATTGCCAGGCCCCTTAAGTACGCGCGATCTTTCACTTAGGCACTTCAACTGGACGTCGCTCAGTTTTGGCACCTCAAGTAGCCATAAAGTGTGTCATTTTGACACTTTTTGCTGAGTTGGCAAGGTTCGTGTATTACACCTCCATGAAGGCGCGTGAAAGCCCTTTTTTGGCTGATGTGGCGCCCAATTTAGCCCACCAAAAGTATACTAACTCATTTTCATTAATTTATACCTTTTTCCTTATTTTTATCCATCATTTTTGTCAATTAAGCTTATTTAATGGTGAAAATTATTGGAAGAGATTTAAAAATTAGATACACATTTAGGAGTTCGTCTTGCCAAAAATAATATATTAACTCAACGCCCATTAATTTATACTTCTTTCACATTTTTATCCGTTATTTTTGTCAATCTTAATTTATTTAATGGTAAGAAGTATTGAGAGAAATTTATATACGCATTTAAAGGTTCGTGAAGATTAAATAATAAGCACCTTTTTTTTAATCATTAAGGGCAAAATTGATGAAGAAAAACAAAAAATAAGCAACATCAACGAAGAAAAACTAAAAATCAAACAAAATCGATGAAGAAATTGAAAAATAAAGCTAAATCAGTGAAGAAAAATTGAAAATCAATGAAAAAAATTTAAAAATAAAGCTAAATCCGTGAAGAAAAATTGAAATCAAACAAAATCAATTAAAAAAACTAAAAATTGAAGCAAAATAGATTAAGCAAATCTAAAAAAAAATTAAAATTGAATCTAAAAAACAAGTAAAATCAGTGAAGAAAAATTAAAAATCGAAGCAACATCGATGAAAAAAATTAAAGATGATTGGGGTGCG
>NC_061111.1:229236163-229308149 GCF_002878395.1 Capsicum annuum | reverse complement strand
GTTTGGGGGAGGGGGTATTTTTTTATTTAAATTAATTATTTATAAATTATTTGGATAAAAATGACACATGTCCACATTTTATTCGTCATTTTCCAGCTCATCGGCGCGTGTAACACATGCACGTAGTATTATTTTGCTGCAGCAAAAGGTGTCAAAATGACTCACTTTATGGCTACTTGAGATGCCAAAAGTGAACAACATTCACTTGAGATGTCTAAGTGAAAGATTGCGCGTACTTAAGGGGTCTGGCGATGGGTTAGGCCTTCTTTAAAATACTTCACTAGTAATCAATAATTAATAAGAATACTACGATAAAATGGGCATATTAATAATTTTTTTTTTATTTAGTGTTAAATTAAAATGTGACAAGTAAAAATGAATGAGGATGTATTTATCATCACGCACATATGTGTGCTTTCTATCTCTTTGTACAACCAAATAGATTCTAGAAAATATCGCCAAAGCACTAGTTACTTCCATCACCATACATAATACTTATTTATAAAATTAATTTTTAATATTTAAAATTTATCAGCACACACAAAAGTGTGCTCTTAAATTTTTTTATAATGAAATAAAATCTAGAAAATACTGCCACTTTGATGAATCATATGTAACTGCTTATTTATAAAATTAACATTCACATTAGTTATTTACCAGCATGTACAAAAGTAGAGTTGGACATTCGATTTGTTCGATTTGATAGTTTAATATCGATTCGATTTTTTGATTTTTGAATTGACAAAAATGACAACCGTAGTCAAACCGAAATGAATTCGGTTCGGTTTGATTTCTATAAATTCGATTCGGTTATTTCAAATTTTTATTTCGATTTTGAAGATTAAAGTAGTGAACCTCTTTCTTTGTTATGACAAAACATTTAAAATTAATGATTTAAAAAAAAATTCAAACCTATTTTTCATTTCCAGATATAAATAACTTAATATGGATGAAACTAAATGATATAACCATAAGTTTAACATAATATATAACTTCATTATGCATAAGTTTGCATAAACAGTCGAAACTCGGAAGAGTGGTCGCTGCCGGAAAGATCACAGTCGGCACTGCGGGTTGCAGCCTACAATGGTCGTCTGGTCGCCGACTCTGGTGTTGTACAGACGACGATCTCACCGGAGATCTATGGTTCGATCGATTGTTCGACTATTGGATTGATGTATGCTGTTAGTTGTGTGTGGCGTGCTAGTACTTATTAGTTATTAGGGTTGCTATTATATATTTATATTATATTATTATATATTAAATATTATATATATATATATATATATATATATATATAATAAAAAATATATATATTATTCATTCTTTATAGAATTTCGGTTAATCGATTTATCCGAATTATTTTTTTGAGAAACCGAAAATCAAACCATTTAATCGAATTTCAAAAATTGAAAATCGAAACCGATCCGAAAAATTGAAATTAAAATTTTGGTTTGATTTTTTGATTTTTTCGGTTTAAACCAAAATATGCCCAGCGTTGTTAGTTGTTTTATAAGAGAAGAGATTCTAAAAATATTTGCAAAGCACTGGTTACTTCTATCAAAATAGGTAACTACTTATTTATGAAATTAACTCTCATCATTTTGCATTTACTATCAGCTATTTACCATCATGAATAGAAGTGTGATCTCAAACTTTATTTTTATAAGAACAGAGAATCTAGGAAATATCGCTAAAGCAATAGTTACTTCTATCAAAATGTGTAGCAACTTATTTATAAAAATCAGCTCTCAATATTTAATATTTATCAACTATTTATCATCACATTCAAAAGTATGTTCTCAATTTTTTCATAAGAAAAGAGATAGAAATATACTAGGGCAGTGGTTACTTCTATGTAAATATATAACTACTTATTTATAAAATTAATTCTCATCATTTAAAACTTATAAGCTATTTACCATCACACACAAAAAAATGAGCTCTCAATCTTGAAAAGAGATTATAGAAAATATTGCAAAAGTTCTTTGACTGCTAAAAAGATGTTTATAGACACCTATAACTTAGAACTTGAGAATAGGTTCCTTAAATTTTAAGGCTATCTAAGACGTTTACCTGAGGTTGAAGAGCAAATATTCAACAAATCTTCAATTTAGAAGGAACCTCATTGAGTAGCTTTTGAGCTAGGTTCTCTTCTGACAACTTTATCACAACATCGTCACTGACGTCGACGTGAACTTGTCAAATGAGGACCAAAGCTTTTCCACTTTAGCTTTGTTTCCTTTCCTCTTCAGCTTTTTATTTACTAGTATTTTGTTTCTGGGACTAAATCGATTTGGGCCTCAAGGACTGAATATGGTCACTTTTGTACATATTTTATCTTTTAATAAAGTTTGACTCTTTATACAGATTATTTTTCTTAAGCAGGACATCAAATTCTAGGGCAAATTTTTTTTATTAAAATACATAATTGTACGTATTTATAAAATCAATTCTAAACATTTTAGGAGAGAGTTCTCAATCTTTTTTTATATATCAAAAAAAAAAAAAAAGATTCTAAAAAAATATCGACAAAGCGCTAGTCGCTTCTATCAAAATAGATAATTGTACTTATTTAGAAAATCAGTTCTTAACATTTAAGACTTATACACTATTTACTATCACATACAAGAGTGAGTTCTTAACATATTTATAAGGAAAAAAGATTGTAAAAAGGTATTAGAAGTATATACATAGAAGTGAGCTCTCGATGTTTTTTATCGTCACGCACAGAACACATAGAAGTGAGTTCTTAATGTTCCTTTTTATAAGGAAATTTTTTCTAGTAAATATTGCTAAAGCATTAATTACTTCTATCAAAAAAATATAACTGTGCTTATTTAGAAACTCAATTCTTAACATATTAAATCTTATCAACTACTCCCTCCGTCCCATTTTACCCGTCTCAAATTGGGATAACACTGCTATTAAGAAAATAATGATTGATAATGTAATTTTACCATTTTGTCCCTCTTAATTGTATCTTGTTATTAGTTCCAATATTGATGGATGACTAATAACAAGGAGTAATCAATTACACTAAGGGTATAATGGGAAAAAAAATTATCTTTTCTTGATAAGTAAAAAAGGACAAGTAAAATGGGACATCAAATTAGAAAATTTGAGACGAGTAAAATGGGACGGAGGGAGTATTTACTATCACATACAAAAGTGAGATTTTAATGTGTTTCTATAAGGAATGAGATTTTAATGTGTTTCCATAAGGAAAAAGATTTTAGAAAGTATTGTTAAGGCGTTAGTTACTGATAATGTTCAACTTACACGTCAATTTAAGTGTAAGGTGGTCGTTGTCAATATAATTACCTAACTTTGAGTCGGGGTCGAATCCACGAGTAACAATGTGAGTGGAGATTAAATAAGTTCGAAAATAAAGTTACTTGCTAAATTCAAATATATTATACAAATATTTTGGGGGATTTTGAATGTTTTCAAAAGTGTAAGATAATTTTTGGGCTTCTAAAGAACTAATTCGAGACTAAGAATAATTAGAGCATAATCAATTAGGAATGAATTTTGGGGCTATGCTTTATTAGAGGCAACTAGTGTGTGGATACATGAAAATCAGCTTCAAATCATAGCTAAGGCATACTTGGGTAGGCTCGGTTAGGGATTTCGATACTAGTCTTTCAACAAAGTATCAAACCATCACCCACGGATTCTTTCAAATACCTCGTGGGTGTGGTCAATTAATTATCACAAAGCCTCAATTTGGCATCCCCATTTCTTGGATGATGTCCAAGATATGACAATTCCACAACTTATCCTTATTTCTAAGACGATAAAAAGAGAATAACTATTATCTATCTTATTGTTCACAAATGCTCATGTGTCCTACACCCCTCTTTCAAGGATAATGTAGGATCTAGACTACCCACATCCTTCTTTCAAAGATGATGTGGGGTTTAAGAAAATTGAGGATTTCACCAACAAATTTCATTTTATAATCAAACACTTGTGAAACCCAACAACATTAACTAAGAATTTAAGCTAATAATCACAACCCATACACACTTGCACCCTATTCAAACATAACTCCAAGAAAAAAAACTAGAAACTCATAAAGATAATAAGCAAAAAATATACCAAAATTTTCACGAATTTGATTCATGAAAAATAAAGAGAATGCAAAACATACTTTAAGTTTCAATGAATCCCTAATGAAATTTGTCAATTCTTCACTTAGAAGTCAGTCTAATGTTTTCTTATCTCAAGATTAGTACAAATTTCGCCTCAAGATCCTAGTGATAAAACCCTAGAAACTAAGATGAAGAAGAAAGATAGGATTAAAAATATGAATGAAAATGAGCTAAAAACCCTTATTTGAGCCCCAATTTCACATTTGCCAAATATTATAAAAATACCCTTGAAACTTTTTTGCTCTACCGCGATCACCACCTCTTAACTGCATTAGCAACTCCCGTGATCGCAATAGTCATATCACGATCGCCCTCCGGCTGACTTGTTAACTGGTCATGATCGCGACCCTCAGGCCGCGATCGCGGTAACTGGGGATCGATTCTTAAGCTTGATTTCTAGCATTTGGATCTTTTCTTTCACATTTAACCTCTTTTTTGACTTGAATAACTTGCTCATCTTTCCTTTTCAACTTTTCCTACACAAATGAGCATTAAGTAAGAGATTAACATAAAATCAATGAAAAAATATGGTAATTTAGGCTTAAATGGTGCTAGAAAATCCTCAAATTAACGAATTATCAACATCCCCAAGCTTAAAATAATGCTTGTCCTCAAGCAACTAAGAACAATTCAATGAGATCGGGTATTCAACTCAAATCCACTCAAAAGAAAGCTATACTAAAGGAACAAGCTAACAAAGTTCTATAAAGACTTTCAGACATGTCATGATAACAAGTGAACCAAAATTTTTTAATAAGCACATCTTTATAAAGCAAGGATGCAAGTTTGTATCACAAGAACCTTCCAAATCAACAAAGCATCTTAAGAGGAAACACAAAATCTTCAAAGATTGTCTCAATCTTCACAATGCAACTTACTTAACTCATTTACCCAAATCGAGAGTAAGACTTCACCCTTTACCCCAAAGTGTTGATGCCACTCACATGTAAGATTTAGCTCCACACACAAAAGATATTTGAATTTCCAAAGGAGCTCAAATAATGAAAGAATTCACACTCACTTTCGCAAAGAAATCAAGTACAATGAGTAGAATCATAGGCTTGCCCTTTGTGTTTTTCTCCACTAATGTAGACTTACCTAGTTTAGAATTACCAAGGTCTTGCAGGTTAAGATAAAGGTTTACGGTGCAGGGAGGACATATATGGAGCAAGTGACTAAGAGAGCTCCTTCAATGCAATCGCTCAACTTCTTCTATCATAAAATTCTCAAACTATCCATCTTATTCTCCTTCAAATCATTTCTCATATTTCCCTGCCTTTTTATTAGCATTTATAAAATAATTCAAAGCCATCATTTTGTTTCTTTATTTCTTTGACCTTTTCAAGAGACTTTCTAACTTTAATCTCTTCTTAGCCCTCTAATTTGCCGCATGTCTCTTCACATTCTATGGCCTAGGCTATACAACTTTACCATCAAGTATGTCTCTTTTCTCTTAAGCATATGATTTGACCACCTTACATACACCTTTCTTGGATCATCTCGGCACACCACATTCGTCCCCCCAAACTTGGAGTGTGAACCACCCTTACATTATTCTCCCAACTACACAAAACCCCCCAACATTAGGCTTTCATATATATTTCATTTCTTCAAATCATGCAATGCATCAAAGGAAGTTAAGTGCCAAAAGAGAGATTTAAAAAAGGCTTAAGTGTTTTAACAAGGTTATCATTACAAAACAAAGAGAAATGGGTCAAAAGGCTCAAAGGGGTTAACTAGGAAACTATATTGAGGAGGAAATTTGGCTATGTCACGGGTCAAAAATGGCCTCGGATCATCTTTCAAAACAAGCTTGTCTAGAACACACTTGCAGCAAGTTCTAGACTACACATATCTACAAGAATTATTAAAAAATCTCACCACACATGGCATCGTACTCATAGAGAAAAAAATTAATCTCCCAATCAATTTGAGCAATTTAAGCTTAATAAGTTACTCCGAGCCAAAGACTCATCCTTGTAAAGAGAGGGCCAAAAATTAAATTTAATTGTCTTACTCAAAAGAAATATCAAAAACATCCTTGATCCTTTTTCAAAAAGAAAACTATATTTTTATTTTTTCTCAAAATTATTTTATTTCTTGCTAATGACATTTTGAGAGTATTTTTAAACTTTTGCCTCTTCATAAACAATTAAAGAAAAACTTGGGTGAATGCAAGGAAACATTATTATTACACTTCATAGGATTCTTTCTTCACAACTTCATATAACGTCCATTTAGATCATAAAACACTCATGCCACCAATAGAAATATAAATGACCCTATACCTTTAAGAATGGTGTCACCCAATCTATCATAGGGCAAGGCAAGCATTCATGACTCTCTTACCATGGGCGCAACATTCCTTATCAATTTCAATTAAAAACCACCTGTCATCCCACATTTAAGACCAATTGAACTTAAAACTATGCTCCAAAAATGATCACATAATGCCCCAAGAAAGTTTACATTAAGCTTTACAAACATATACAGCATTTCTCTCTTATCAATATTTTAACAAACATATGGTGCGCATGAAAGGTAAGAGCATGAAAAATAGAATAACAATACATGTGAACAAGCTCAATACACCAATTTATCACCAAACACACCATTTGTAATCATACTAACCCAATTAAATCACCCACCACTCAATTAAGCAAACAAACTACAAGTGAGTATTTTGTCGAACACATGGTATGCACTAGAGTATGGAAGCAATAATTTTGCAATTGAGCATTTGAAACAAGACACACATTCAAAAAATTTCATCCCAAAAACCACACTTAACCAAATTAATCTCAAATAAAATAAATTTAAACACAAAAGAAATTATTGAATGTGTTTATTATTCATACTTCAAAGAAAATTTAACTAAGGAGCATACCTTGTGAGCTTGTTAAAGTGAGAAAAATGATGAAAAGAAAGTCCAATATACTTATCCGGGGTTTTATTCTTGAGGTACCCATTTCAACTTATGCTATCACTTACAAACACCCCAAAACAAAATAAAAATTGAACTAAAAAAATTATAAAACATCAAGAAAAATTTCTTGGGTTACCTCCCAAGAAACACCTTAGTTAAAGTCGTGGCACGACATCATTTGGCTATCATTTATGTATCCATTTAAAGGATTTATATCATCGGTCCAACCTTTGATCAATGTATCTTTGAGGTACTTTGGGCAAAGATAAGGTCACAACGATATATTTTCTATCTCGCCACTTTGAAAACTTGAACTTTTTACCTAACTTCACATTAAATTTTCGAATAGGCTCATTGGGTATTGGTGAGAATATAAAAAAACACTTGTCAAACATTGGAGAATGCATTTATTGGCCTTCCAAGTGAGGGATGTCATTTCTCCCTTTTGGAATGACAAACTCCAAAATATAAGGATTTTGTATCTCTTCTCACAAGTTCATTATTTGCTCAGGTGGTTCGACATTCATAATGTTGAAAAATAATTGGAATGAGGTTGTCTTCCCAATTCCAGAGTCGCATTATTCTTGATATTCTCACCCCGAAATAAACTAGAGCCTTCACAAAGGATTTGCTTGACTTTTTCTTTCGACTCTAGTACCATTTCCTCAATCTTGGCATCCTTCACTATTTTTGATTCGGTTGGTTGGAAAATCACAAAGAATTATTTGACATCAAGCTCACCATCAACCACATGGCTTGATATGGGCATATCCATGGTATTTGAAAGATTGTTCTCCTTACTTATTTCTTATATCTTGTTAATCTCCCTTCTGAATGCCTCATTGGATTGATACATGTGATGCACATCCTCCTCTATTGTAGTTACCTAATTCAAAAGAGTTTGGAGTATTGCTTCAAAACCATTATATCCAGCACGTTGTTTTTCCTTTATTACATTATGAGACCTATCAAACACATAAGAAGAACTAGCATTTTTGTTAGCACAACGAGGGGAATGGGTGTAATGCTCTGAGACTACCTCTTAGACGTCACACGGTGCTTAGGACCACAAGTGATCCCAAGCTAACCCTTGTGCTGGCTTAACTCATGAGAAACTGAATAGAATATATAAATCTGAAAGAAATAAGTGGAAGAAATGTTTAGTTGAACATCTTCAAAACAAAACTATTAAAATGATTACAACTCTGGTTATACAAAACAAAACTGAAATCAAATACATCAACTCTACTGATTGTCTATGAAGCCTCTACTAATATTGACCATAGGTAGCCGAGACATAACCCCCAGCTATTTCGAATCAATACGATTGAATAAAGAAAATAAGATGCTACTTGAACTATGATTAACTCAAGTCTTAAAATCAAAAGGACTCATCACCTGCTGATCGAAAGCTGCACACTGTCTGATTATGAGGTGTGGGCTACAACTGGTACCTACATTTTGAGATAATATAGCACATAGATATATATATGGATCAATACTTTTGGAATGTACTAAGAATGTGGGGGTGAATGCATAAGTAAAAACAATAACTCAATGTACTTATAGATTTTTAAATACTGCATGCTAAATATAAATGGCTCAACTTGAGCATGAATATACAAAGTTGTGAAATCGTAAACATGAGTAGTAAACCATAATGATAAGCTTTATGAGCCACAACACTTACTTCTTAAAACTTTTTTTTTATTCTGTCTTAGGGAGGTTCTTCTTACCGATATACACTATGTAAGCTATCATGGTGTCCAACGTCTTATCTCCTATAGGGAAAAGCTCACGTTGAGAAGAGTCGTCCTACCCTTGCCATCGGAATAGGACCTAATCTAAAGTGATCATTATCTGTAACTTCATCCATATTGGGAATAAGCTGAACCTATGTTGGCTCGTAGTTCTGGGGCATGTGACCTTGGACACATACCCAACTCGGTGCTAAATACTACTCCCTTATTACTTAGTGCTCACACTGTAGGAAATCCACCTACAATAGCAAAAGGGTTTATAATGAAAACTAATTATGCTTCTTTTTGCTGATAATACAAGTGCGATCGCGTAAATGGACTTATATGGATGTGTATTAAATTCGGCCAAGTGTGTGAGCAAGAGAAGTGTAATTAAGGTCCCTAACACGCGAAAATCAGCCACTACATTGCACTAGAGGGGTGCCAATCACTTGAGAGACATTTTGGATATTTTGACTCTTATTTGTAATATACTATATAAGGAAAAACTTAGGGTTTTTGTAACTTAGTAGATTTTTTTTTAAGACTTGAAACTTGTAACACTTAAAGTTCTCTCTCTAGCCTTGTGATAGTGAGTTCCAACCGAAACTAGGGTAGATACAACTGTGGATTCACTTATGTTTGCATATTGGCATGAAACGTTGGTGTTTAGAGGAGGTAAAGGCCCTCTTGTGTCAACATAGAGTTAGGTTTTTATCGTGGATAGTGTTAAGGGTCTAAGAGTGTAAAAATTCTTGGGTTCTTAAGATTTTCCCTTCATTTGGTCTAACTATTTATCTTGTATCTTGTTGAATCCGTTGGTTACTTGTTGTTGTTAATGAACCTGTAGCTTTCTTTTTGTTGTTACATTGTTGTTCTTGTCTTGTGTTGTTAATTTAGTCTGGATGTTGGCTGGAAATTGGTGTTAAACACCACATTACATTGAGTTCTTGTTGTTCATCTTGAATTCGAGAGGGATCACTCAAAGGGTCCTCGGTTCTCTTGAACTTGTGGACTATTTTTAGTGTGTATTTTATTTGTTCTTGGCTGATCTGGTATCATTTGGTATCAGAGCTTGTGGTTTATTTTTATCCAACAAAATCAATCTTGGTCTTGCTAGAAAATTTTTTTTTGTTAAAATCTAAAAATTTCAGAAAATTTGCAATTTGTCCATTGTTGTGTTCTTGACCGAAAATTGTGTTCTTGTTGTCTTGGCTGAGATTTGTGTTTGTGTGTCTAGATTTGGTAGTATTTTTTGCTTGTTTAGTTGTTTTAAGTGTTAGTTTCTTTTTCACCAACACTACAAATGTCTAGATCTAAAGTTTGAGTTTAAAAGCAGACATTGTTGTTGTGAACTTAAAGGAAAAATCGTGAGTTGTGAACTTGTTGTAGAAGTCGGAGTGGGCATTGAAGGTGTTATTATTATTGTTCTTGAAAGTTGTTAAGTGTTATTGTTGTTCTTCATCACATTCTTGTCTTGACCAACTTGAAAGGTTTCTAATAGATCTTGAAAAGGTAAAGATAAAGTTACAAGACTTGTTGGTGAGGGGACTTGATAACATCACCTTGACTTGACAACAACTTTTCCTTAAATCAAGGGTCTTGTTTTGTGGAATAGTACAAGTCAAAATCACACCTTTTGAGTCTTGAAGTTGAAAAAGGTTACAAGACTTACACTTTCCCTCAAAAACTAAGTTCATCCATTCCAAATTGAAAAGTGACCAAGTCATCAACTTGTTAATTAGGATTACTAAAAGTTGCGGCCAATTGGAGGGTGACACGTCACCTAATTACTGTTCACACACTAATTTAATCTCAAACTTGGATTGTTGGTTTCTTAATTGTTGATTCTTAGTTTCCTTTAATTGAGCAGAGAACTAATTAACAAGCTAGTATAATCCTACTAGGTTGTTAATTAGTCCTTTGAAATCGTTGTTTCGTGTCATCATTACTTGAGTGCTTTATTTATTTTTAATTCATAGTACTTTTGGTTCAAGTTTGAACATTACTTCCTTGAGTCGCCAAAACAAAAATCCATTCCGACTAAGGAGTAGACTTACTCTTCAAATCACCACAAGTTACAAGTGGATTTGCAAACATTTATGACGGCAAGTGTGAGACCACAAAGTGTGTGAGAGAATAGTGAAGATTGTTTGAACTAACGTGTGATTGTTTTGTAGGTTTGAATTATATTGTTGTGTGTGACATTATGGACATATTTGATGGCTTATTGAACCGTAACTTGAAGGGGTTGTTTTGGTATAGAATCAATGGAACCCGACGCCTCAAATGCCCATACAATGGACAATAATGCCATCAATCTCATTTTGGCTCACCTTGAAACTATGTCCCGAGATGTGGCTAGGTTGAATGTGGGTCTTGAGAAATTAGATACGGATGTGGAATCAATGAGTGGGAGATTATAACATATGGAAATCCAAAGGAGTCGACCTTCCACCCCTCAAAACATTTCCCCAATTAATACTCCCGGGACCTCGCACCAAATGCTATATCCATCAATTGCCACAAATCAAACCAATCTTTACTCCCAAAGCCAAGAACAAGATAGAACAATAAATCCTCCACTCCACTAAGTCCAACAAGAAGGGATTAGAACCCAAATACCACCACCAAACCCAAACCCTCCCATCAAACTCTACTTGACCAAAGACCTTACTATCCAAATCCAATCTCACCCCTACAAGCCCCACTTAACCCAAATAGACCTATCCATGTTGAGGACTATGGTTGGGAAGGACAACCTGATGGTTATGGGCTATATAATGATTACATAAGAGGAGAAGAGATAAGGGGAAGGCATGGTGAACCGAGAGAAGCCTACGGTCGAGAAGGAGGAGTTGGTCCTTGGAACCAACAAGGCTACCAAAATCGAGAAGTTGGACTAAATACCATCAAGATGGGGCTTCTAATCTTCAAGGGTGAGCGTGATCCCGAGGAGTTTCTTTTATGGGAATCCACTTGTGAGAGGGTATTCTAAGTCAATGATCTCACCAAGGAAAAAAAGAGTTGTTACGTGATTGCTCATTTTGAGGGTTATGCTACTACTTAGTGGGAATATGTTAAATGTTTTGGCAATGTTTTGGTAGAGGGGCATCCCCCTCCTTGGTTTTAGTTAAGGTACCTCATGAGATAAAGGTACTTTCCCAAAAGTTACCAACAAAATCTCCTCTCCAAGTTGTATAACTTGAGGTAAGGAAACAAGAGCGTCGTGGCTTACTACGATGAGTTCCAACAACTTATTTTGAAACTTGATCACCGAGGGGAGCAAGTAAGCCATGACATCGTTAGATTTAAGGTTTGATTTAATAGGGATATCTCCTCACGATTGACACTTTACAAATTTGACACCATTGATGGCATCTTTCAAGCCGTTTTGGAGGTTGAAAGGGAGTTAAATGAGACATTGGGGTACAAGTACAAGGGACAATCCCCCTTGGGTTGGAGCAAGGACAAGGAGCACTTATTCAATGCTGAAAAATATGATGCCAAGGATGTCCAATCTGAGAACAAGACCTCCCAAAGGTACCCTCCAAGAAACGAAGGTAAACCGAATTCTACTTCTCGTCCTAAGGGATTTCAATGTTTTAAATATCAAGGGTAGGGGAAAAAGGCTAGTGAATGCCCAAATTGGATCAATGTAATCCTTAGGGAGGGAAAATTATATTACCTTGGTGAGGAGGTGGGACTTGAATCGAATGAGGTTGATGAAAATGCTCAAGATAGAGAGCAAGAAGCCAAGGTGGAAATAGACGAAGGCGGGGAAGATATTTGGCCGATTGATGAAGAGTGTGTAGTACCTTTATTTCTGGCAAGGAGAGACATGCTTAGTGATGGTTTAGAGGAGGAAACCAAGAGTGAGGAGTGTGAGTAAGAGGAGGAGCCGAGAGTCAAGGTTGTGAGATTTGCCCATAAAGGACCTTTATTGCTTACTAACCAAGATGCTAGCACTTTGCCTGACATCCATTCTTCTTATGTGCAGTTTGTAGAACATGTAAGTCCAAGGAACATGCTTGATGATCTCATGGAACCCTTGGTTGAACATCCTAACCTTAGAGGGAGCCTTGAAAATATGATTCAAAGAGGAGAGCTTGCGGGTGATGATTATTTAAATTTGTGGACAAATTCCTCTCAAGGTGGAGAGGATGATACAGGTGTGATCGTGTAAATGGACTTATATGGGTGTGTATTAAATTCGGTCAAGTGTTTGAGCAATAGAAGTGTAATTAATGGCCCTAACACACCAAAATCAGCCACTACATTGCACTAGAGGGGTGCCACTCACTTGAGGGATATTTTGGATATTTTGACTCCTATTTGTAATGAACTATATAAGGAACAACTTAGGGTTTTTGTAACTTAGTTGATTTTTTTTAAGACTTGAAGCTTGTAACACTTAAAGTTCTCTCTCTAGTCTTGTGAGAGTGAGTTCCAACCAAAACTAGGGTAGATACAAGTGATGATTCACTTGTGTTTCCATATTGACTTGAAACGTTGGTGTTTAGAGGAAGTAAAGGCCCTCTTGCGTTAACGCAGAGTTATGTTTTTGTCACGGATAGTGTTAAGGGTCTAAGAGTGTAATAATTCTTGGGTTCTTAAGATTTTTCTTCATTTGTTCTAACTATTTATCTTGTATTGAATCCATTGGTTTCTTGTTGTTGTTAATAAACCCGTAGCTTTTTTCTTGTTGTTACATTGTTGTTCTTGTCTTGCGTTGTTAATTTAGTCTGGATGTTGGATGGAAATTGGTGTTAAACACCACGTTACATTGAATTCTTGTTGTTGATCTTGAATCTGAGAGGGGTCACTCAAAGGGTCCTCGATTCTCTTAAACTTGTGGACTATTTTGAGAATGTGTTTTGTGTGTTCTTGGCTGGTCTGGTATCATTTAAACTGCAATCAAAATAACCAAATATGGATTCCATATCTTAGCTTAGGATCAAAGATCAATCTTTCTTTAAATCTTGGTATAAACCATCAAATAAACTTAAGATCATAGTCTTCTTGAAATCTCAAACTCATTCTTGGTATAAATTTATCAAATAAAACTTAAGAGAATGATCTTCTTGAAATCTTAACACTTAAACTTAGGGCTTAAAATCCATGCTTTAAACTCATGACAATTCACAACAAAACTTCATACTCAATATAAATCTTGAAATACTTCAACAATCTCAAGTCAAGATAGTGCAATCTCATTCTTAATATAAATCTCATAAGTTAAAATATAAACATAAGCACTTCTTGATATACTTAAAATCAATGGAAAAGCATGGAAATTCTCAAATTGATGACTTATTAGTTACTTCTATTAAAATATTGCTAAAGCATTCGTTTCTTTATAAAGAATTCCCTTTTGGATATTGTCTAGCCCTAAAATACAAAATGCATGGTGGTAAGAGAACTAGATAACAACTATTAAAGCATCAACACCAATAAGATCTCATAAAGGCTCCACCATCAAAGTTACTTTCGAGGAAGAAGGGTGTAACGGTATGTAGTACGTCGGCACTGTACTACGTGTTTCTTATGCCTCCTCCAATAAGAAAAAGATGTTGGTGGAGTACTAGTTATTTCTATCAAAAGTATAATATTATTTGTTATCAATTTCAGCATTTAAAACAGATCAATTATTTGTTATTACATGTTGTATCAAAATCTCTATCTCTTTTTATATGGATTTTTTTAAAATATCGCCAAAGTACTAATTTCATTAAAATGCATCATTACATACTTATAAAATTAATTTTAAAATCTAAAATTTATCAGCTATTATCATCACATATAATTATTAATTGATGTTTAGTGTGGGAAAAAATGTGAATGTGTCATTAATAGAAATGATTGTCATGGTTAGGACTGGTCATTATATATATATATATATATATATATATATATATAATCGAAGTTTTTTATATTGTGATTTTGATATTATGGAATTTCATACGATATAAGGTATACATTTTAAATTTTTTTGATATTCGCATAGTATTTGATATTTATAAATGACATACCGGATACAATACCGAAGAATATGTTTGTATAGGTAAATTATATGTACCATTAAAGTATTAAAAAATATACAACTTAATATTAGTATAAAACTAAGTAGACGTTTGACCATGAAAACTAAAATTTTTTGAAGTTGGAGTTGGAGTTGGAGTTGTGTTTAACCATGTCTTTTTGGATTTTTTTTTAGACTTTTGAAAAGTCTTTTTTAAATATAATTTTATATCCCCAACTTTTTAAAACTATCAAAATCACCCAACTAACAAATTTACTTACTAACATACAACCAAGTGTGATTCTTTAAAGCTAGTTTAAAGCCTTTAAAGCTATAATAACTTTGAGTTTGTGAAAAATGAAGTCGTGTTTTTTCACTAGCAGTAATGGCAAATCATGTGGGAGCACTATTGCTGTTTGAGAATAAACTGATGGGTTTTACTAGAAATAACATCCTTGTGCCTAAGTTGAATCCCAGAACAATGACGAGATATGCCAACTATGGATTTAAACAAAGTAAAAGAGACGGACATTAGTTTTTAAGGGAGAAGAACTTAGCATTTAGTAATAGTAGCAATAGTTTTCTAATAAAAATTTTCGCGAATTGCAATAGGCGGAATCTATATTTTCTTATTAGGACACAAAAATAGTAATATACAGAATGAAACTCAAAGTAAAGATATCATGTATTGTCATTCAATCTTCATAACAAGGAATTTGCTAATAGCAGTGTTTATGCTTTCGCATTAGAATTTATAACATGCTTCAGCATACAACCAATCTTAACAGTAGAGCACTAAAGGGAAAACCTTTCACTATAACATATGGTGCTTTGGGACAATTTTAAACTTTCCCCAAAAGCTACTAATGGGATGTCGCCTATATATGTTGTATACAGTTCACTAATTTAACATATGTATAAAGTATGAACCAAGATGCATGGTGTCTATTCTACAAGAGCAATGGAACTTCACTCTGTTATCCTTTCAATTCATTATTTTCTTGACCTATGGATTCATCATTTGCAACGATCTCCTCTAAATCCATGTTTGATGTGAAACTTCTCTTTGAACTATATTCATGGATTTCGGGTTGATTCACAACAATGTTGAGTCTGGTAACAATTGAATTAGCTTTATTCACCTTACTAACTATGCGGGATAGAAATGTCTTAACATCAAAGTGATAGTAAAAAACTATTTTTTCACATTCAGTATACTGGTGGCACAAATAACATTAAACTTTTACAAACCAATGAGATAACTCAACTAGAAGTACAGAATACAACACATGCTATAAAATAATAGACTCCCTTGATGAAAATGAAAGAACGATTTTTGATGCGCCCCTCAAAAAGAAAGAGAAAAGATGAAACAACTCGAGTACAAGCATCATGGACATACATGCATGAACTCCTTCAACCCAACCACAATTTGGAGAAAAAGATCAATCATTTTGCGTTGCCTAAGTACCAATAGTCCAAAACCAAACAACAATAAATTATTCACTGAGTGTGGAAGCTAATTTATCAAGACTAATATAATAAACAATATGTCGGCTGCAAGTTATTCTGGTAAGTGTTCATACAAATTAATCTTAATAGTTTAATATCAAAATTTCTTATGTAAACAGTGTATTATAATGGCGATTATTACTCAACTAGTTATCAATTTCGCTATGTATACTCATTCCAAGTGATTTTTATGATTATTGACTGATTATTTAGAAGTTATGAGCAATAGTATTGTATATTGTAATTCTAACACGAAGTATGTTATTAGATCGAATGTTTTTGCTTGATCTAATTGAATGATCCCATCTGAGTCATTTCAGTATTTGTGCACTGTCATGTTAGAGCAAATATTTGGAACTGCAAGCTCAATGTAAGGTTATCCATTGGTCTGTAGGTTCTGATATAAGGTTAGAATTCTATCCCGTCCAGAGTAACCTGACAATTCCTAGACTCTGTACAGGTAAGCAAATGATAACACCTGGTAAAAATTGTCAACCCTTTCCTCTCAACTTCAAGAAATACTGAAAAAAAGATATCACATTCATATAACTAAGAGTTTATGAATGCTTATAGTCCATATACTAGCTGTGCTCAATTCTTTCACTCCTTTCTCTGCCTCATCAAAGAACTTTCTGGCCCTCGTGATTGGCTTCTTCATGAATATTCTCCATTTATCGGTCATGCTTCCAACAAATATGTAATCGTTAGATATACCTACCTGTGCTAATTCATATTGAGGCAAGTAGTCTCTTCTTCTTCTAACACTACCTAGAAATCAATATATAAGAAAACAAAAGCCGTAAAAGCAAATACTATGGCCCTTCAATGAAGGAAAAAAGCAAAAAGATTGAACTTGGATTGTCAGTGTCTAAAGTTGATATCATGTTTCAAAGTTGCATATGTCAAAAGGGAAAGATTTCCACGACATGAGAATTTTGGGGCCTGAACGATATCAACTGAAGCAATTTTCACATTATTTTCTCTAAGAAGAATATGTAAAGCTGTGCTCCTCAACCTTTGAGAAACTTCGTTTTTACTCTACCTATTCCTTAATTTTTAATCTCCAATTTACGAAGAGAGTTTCATTACCCTCTCTGCAATTTTCCTAAATGAATTCCATACTGTAGAGAGTGTGACGTTCCATTTCAATTTCTTACAGCACTTTATACAATTGTTGCAGTACTTTTTTATGTGATAAACATCGAGTATACATGTATAGTAAATCTTTTGATGTGTGTAAATGTATCTTTGTACTTATTGTTCTCCAACATCTCTAAAAGTATGTTGGTTAGTTGATTTGCGATCTCCAAAGATAAAGCAACATTATATATGCTCTCTAATGTTGTCTTTGATATAGGTGCAATACCTGTTATTGGAACACTCATCAATCTAACCGTACCAGCAACATAATAACAATATAAGTATAGTTCGTCCAAGTTTTTATATCTTGACTTCTTCAAGTCCATATGCATTCCTTCGATCATATCTCTAAATGGCTACAAAATATATCAAAAGATTAGGCAATTTATGTTATTGAATATAACACCCCAAATTTTAACCTCTAAAATTTTCTTGACTTTTGTGCTCATTGTCCAGGTAACGACTCGCCTAATAAGTCTTAAAGACTTATTGTGGGTCATAGGACCTAATCGTAGGGTGCCCAGTGAGGTTGACCAAGTTTTTGTTCTGATCACAACTAAAACCTAACGAGTCACATGGAGTGATCACGAGTCATAGTATGACTCGTGACCAAACTAGTGTAGGTGCCCAAGTCACTGTTGTGATTACGACTAGGACCCTATGAGTCGTAAGATTAGAGTACGAGCCGTATGGAACGACTCCTAAGGTTAACAGTAAGGGTACCCCATGTATCTTCTAGGACTATGAGTTGTGGTGAGGACTCGTAACAAGATGTCATGAGTCGTTACGTGACTCGTAGTCACTGGCGGAAGTTTTTCTTGTGTTTTAATTGGGGGCACCTTGGTCCTTTCTCCTTTCTCCAATTGTGACCCACAACCTTAAAACCCTTTGGGGACCTCATTATCATTCATAACACAACAAAACAAATCAAATAAACTCTCTCTTCTCTTTCAAATCCCTAAGTCAAGAACAATTAGGGTTTCTCAAGGTTGGTCATCTAGGGCTCAAAGATTGGTTTCTTCTCCATAATTTCTTATATCTCAAGCATGTAATCTCTTTTGTTAAACTTGTTTTCTCTGAAGGCATAGGTTTTGTTGTCATTCATGTGGATTTAAATGTGGAATTGATTTGGGTTGAGGTTCTTGGAGTGAGTGGTTACTTGAATTAGATTTTCATTGCTATAATGAATTTATTTATGTTTTTTCTATGTATTTTGAAACTCGTTGAGGTGAATGGGCATGGTGAATGGGATGGGGGTCGAGGAATTTCCCCAATTTGATGATTTGGTTTTGAATTGATTTTGGAAATTATGTCCTCTCAATCCACTTGCATAATTGGCTTTGAAACTTGAATACATGCATATTGAAAACTACTTTAAACTATGTCATTGCGGAAAAGGTTAATGGAACATAAATGAATTTGAAGGATTTATTGGCCAAATTTTTTATTTAATGAACAAAAGGGGTCATGGAATTCCCCCTAGTTGATGGATAATTAAAATGGCATGATAATATAAGTTTGCAAGAGTAATTGGTACAACGATACCAACGGTATGTGCCTTAATGGATGGTCTTTGGTTTAATGAATGGTAATGTGTAAATATTTTAATTGAGCTTAAAAAGGTTGTGTAGATGAGCCGTGAAAGTGGAGGTCTTGGAGGGATCAATATTGGAAACCACGTTTGTCGGCATAGGGGTTGGTCTTTATGACCATGTGCATAGTTCACACATTATATATTCATACATTTTGGAATGGTTTTAGCTTTGAAGGCTTGGCCCTTCCTCAAATTTCTCTAGTTCATGCGGTTAACACGTACTAGGCCTAACCAGCAAGGAGGGATCTGACCAAACTAGCAGGAGAGAGCTAGACTCTTATAGCCCGTGGGTAAGGATGACAGTTTAAGCTACACGGTTCAGGATAATGTTTTAAATCACATGCTAAGACTTGATCCCTATCCCAACATGGTATCTATATATGAATATGATTGTATGCATTTGTTTTGAATGATTTGAACTAATTTAATCATAGCATTATTTTATCCCCTCCCTGAGTTACATGTTAGCATTCACGCTGCTAATCTTCCCCGAATATTGTATCCCCATGCGATACAGGGTTTGAAGACACTTCTACTTTTCTGTACAATGATAGGTAGTTTCTGGATTATCTGAGAGTTAGCTTAAAGTGATGAGCTTTCATTCTCCGGAAGACCTTTAATTCATTTTATGGTCTTGTCTTTATTTATATCTTAAACTATTTCGATGAATTTTTGGCTATGGTCGGGGGCATGTCCCAACTTAGGATGTTCTTGGTTATTAGAGGCTTTGTAGATTGCTATAGATTGGGACGATTGTTGAAATTCTTATATCCTATTCAGTTTTATCTTGTTATATGTTTGAGATTCATTCGCTTCTAGTTGTATTATGTTCTAGTTGGCTAGGTTAATGGGGGTGGTTTTTTGTCCTTGGCGGACTGGAGATACCCTTCATGACTAGGCCCCACTTCAGGTCATAACATTGAAGAAAGAAAATCAAATTTTATGAATGAATAAAGTATCTGTTCCAAAGAAATGAAGCCAAAATAGTGTAGTGAAAACAATAAGAAACTTATGATTCAAATACAAAACAACACCAAAAGGTGAATGACACGACCCGAGCTAGGTCCTTGTCGTAATGGGCATCTCAAGTCCAACCAGAACTGGAGACCATCCCCGTTACCCAACCCAACTGACCTACGCATACCCTGAGTCAAATGAATTCTGAACATATAACAAAATAGCATTATTGCATAATCTAAGACTCTGGGATGGTCTATATCCGTGACCACCCAAATAAGTCCAATTATCTGATACCCAACCGATAACCAATACCAACCAAACCATAATCCAATTCATAACCTTATGAGTTCCATAATGACAATATATAATCCCAAAATAAAAGAGGATGGAACAACCAACAATCCCATCAATCGGTGTTAGCCCCAATACCAATACTAATACTAAGGCTAACACCAATACTGATCCTACCCATACCAACCCGTAGTTGTTCCATAAAAGCCTTTAAATAAAAGAATACCAAAATCCGATTGGGACATATCCCCAACCATAGCCAGAACAAATATCCATAAATAAACCAAAGTATGAAATAACATCCATAAAATGAAGCCTTCCAAAATAATGGAAACTCACCACTTCAATCCAATAACTGATCCCAAAGTCCTATTGCTAAGTAGGAGGAGTAGAACAGTCGGTTCCTGCATCGTGTGGAGATACAGCCACTCAAATATGGGTTAGTGGGTGAATGCTAGCATGAACTTAGGATAAGGATAAAATAATATCATTTAATAAAACCAATTAAACCATCCATATGCATACAAACCATACATATACATATGCATAACCATGCCAAGAAAGGAAATCGGGTTTAGTATGTATTTGAAACCATTAACTTGGGTATGTGTAGCTTAAATGTCCTAACTACCCACGGGCTATATAGTTCCAGTGTAACCCCCTGAACGGCCCCCAATGTATGTAGCCGCACGAATCGGAGATACCATAAGAGTAAGGGATTTCCAAGTACCCTTACTTTCCATGATACATATATATAGTTTACTTAGAGGATTTTGGTGTACCTCATTGTATCATATAAGATTGCCATAACCTACCCATTATGTTGACAAACATGAGTTTTCAGTGTTTGTTCATTGAACTTCCATCTTCACAGTTAGCTATCACGCCCCGTCATATTGCCTAATTAAAACCATTTTCAACCAGACCATTATTCCATTATTATTAACCAAGGCTATTAGTAGTGGTATCATCATACCGATTATAACTTGCAAGTATTGTCCCTAGCGAAACCTTTTTGAGATCAAGGGATTCCTGTGTACCTATAGATCACATTATCCAATTAACTTGGGGGAGTCCCATGTACCCCACAAGTGTTCCATTATTATAATTACTTAGGAGATTATATTGTACCCCATAAGAATGATTGTTAAACCCAAAGCCATTCCATTTTGACCATTCCAAACCATTTAGCCACTTAGGGTTCCATTAGCAAGTTTAAACCATGCATAAGTTCCATTGAAAATCCAATATTATAGTGGAAGCATTGTTATAGGCATTTTATCAAA
The DNA here is from genome assembly GCF_002878395.1 of Capsicum annuum. Taxonomy (NCBI): domain Eukaryota; kingdom Viridiplantae; phylum Streptophyta; class Magnoliopsida; order Solanales; family Solanaceae; genus Capsicum; species Capsicum annuum. Next base: position 229,286,522 of record NC_061111.1, on the reverse strand, counting down.
CACATTGGGGGCTTAGTATTTCCAAAACAGTTTCTAATTACCAATAGTCATTCTCATGCAATCCAATTATCCAAACCACCAATAAAACATGAAAAAACATAATTAAAATATTGGAAAACCATAACCAAACATTTATAACCAAAGCCCCCAAATCATATTTGAAAACCCAAAATCATATAATAATCAATCAAATCATATTTGGACTCCTACTTTTATACCCGAGATTAAAACTCCTTTAGTTCATATCTGGGTCGTTTTACCTGAGTTACCATGGCATTGCTATTGCATGAAAATTCTTGCTCTTTTGTTGTCTCCTGTAGGTAAAGCTTTATTCCTAGACTTGGCAACTTATAGAAAGACAAGAGGGAATATTGCAAAAGTAAAAATTCAGGTTGATCTTACCAAGAACAGGCCTTCTCATATATGAATGGGTTATGATGAAGGTGAAAATGGTGAAGGCATGTGGCAGAATGTTCAATATATGGGAGTTTCTGATTATTGTTGTTATTGTAAACATCAAGGACATCTTCCCATGACTTGTACGATTAAAAAGAAAGATGATGAGGCTAAGATAAAAAAGGAAATGGAAGAAGCAGAAAAAAATGGTTTTTTGCAGCAACTTGATGATGACAACAACAAGGTTCAGAGAATAAGGCTAAAAACTCAGAACCTACAAGGTAAAATGACAAGAATGTTAATGCTCAAGATCAGTGGCAAGTTTAAAGAAGAAGAGGTAAAAGAAATGTTCAACCTCAGGAACAACAACGTCACCGACAAAATCATAGAGGTACAACCAATCAACGATAAGTTTTCAGGTCTAAATCACCTGAGAATAAGCAACTAGCAAATTAGCAGACTCAACACAAGCAACCAACAGGTATGTTTTCTCAAACTAATAACAAAAATCCCCAAAAATGTAATATTGATTCTGGAGTCCAGAATCAACAACCCCAACCTCACAATTCTGAGCTTCATTCTGGTAATACCATACCCCAAAATTCTAACAACAATACTGCAGTAATTTAGCAAAGCCAGCAGCAACAACAACCAGGTACAAATTCTCTTTTTGTTAGGAAAATTCTTAAGGATTGTAATGCTGATTTTGGAGTCCAGAATCAGCAACCCCAACCCCTAGATAATAGTGTTAAATATGGTAATTCTATTCCCTAAATTTCTAAGCATAAATATCACAATCAAGCAAACAAGAAGGTGCAAATGGAAAATGAAACATCAGAGGAAAAAATAGAGAATTTTGGTTCAAAAAATGATAAAACAAATGCTAGAAAATAAGTTGTAGCTGCTGGAAACATCCTAGATAAAAGGACCCAAGGTATTGATTTAATGTTCCATCAACCCCGTCCCGATAATTTGAATATTTCAATAGGTGAAAAGTTGAGGATGAACAAACTCAACCCTAAAATAATACAAGTACTGGAAATATCCATAAAAGGACCTCAAGTATTGACTTAATGCTCCATAAGACCCGCTCGGATAATTTCAATATTTTTTATGGGACCACTGATATAGTTGATGTAGGTGATATTGGTGTGAGGGAGAAAACTACTAACCTACAGGAAGGGGTTTCTAGGGGAAAGGGTGTTCTTAATATGGTTGACCCTAGGATTGCCTCTAGAGCCCCTGCTACCATTGTTGCTAATGATCCTTTTGTTGAAATGCCTGAGGTTAATGATCAGATGTCTGCAGATGGTTCTTCTGGTAATATGGTTTAAAAAATAATGATACTGGTCAATTGTCTAAGGATCAAATTATGGTGCAAGCTTCTAATAAAAATGTGAACTTGATTACTGAAAATCAAAGGGTTGCTTCAGGGGCTGTTGGCCAGTTATCTACAGAGGTTTTTAATCCCAACATGAATGTTGCTACAGAGAAGACTAGGGGTGAAGCTCATCCTAGTAATCCTATTGGTGAATATTCATAAGTTCAGGCTGAAGGTACAAGGTTGGGAGATCCTTTCCAAATTCTCAACAACAAATCTTTATTTAGTCTGAGCAAAAAAAAAATAAACAAGAATAGAAAGAGACAAGAAAGAGGTGATACTAGCCATAATACTCTGCAGCAAAAGGGTAACCAAAATTTTGTGTTACTGACTGAAAAAGCAGGCTTTGATGTTGAGCCTCTACAAATTGATGAGCAGGTGGTGGTTAGTCATAAAGATCCATGTCATTTCAATACCATTCCAACAATTTCAGCTTTAGAAGAGAATTTTGTTGATGAGTATGGTGTCATTCACTCAGAAGATAAAATTGATGAAAATACTATGCAAGAGAAAGTCCAAAAAATCAGTGATACCCATGGCCTTTCCCCAAGAGGGTAGAACAAGAGAAATGCAAAGATCAAGCAAATAACCACTAGCAATTCTGCTGTTGTTGACAAAATCAAAATAAGGTCTCAAGCTAAAAATTCTGATGATTTGTACAATCTGTTGGAATGCAAGGAGCATCAATTCTCAAGGTGTTCTTAAAAGACTTCAAAAACTCAAGAATTTTCACGAAATTTCCATGATTTCTATTCTGGAACCTTTCTCTAATAATTCTCAATTAAATTTTTATAAAGCATAGCTCACTATAGAGAATACAACTAGCAATATGAATGGTAAAATTTGGCTCTTTTGGGATCAATATGTGGAATGCAAGGTGTTAGACCAAGATGATCAGCAGATCACCTGTGAGATCAAGCATGTTTCTCATCCTAGTAATTTTCTCAACACTTTTGTTTATGCTAAATGCAAAAACTATATGAGATGACCTTTGTGGGAAAAGATGCTTCACTTTTCTAGGTTCAATAAACCTTGGTGCATTCAAGGAGACTTTAATGTTATGTTGATATTGATGAGAAGTTAGGTGGCCAGATGTACAATATGAATAAAAGCTTGGAGTTCATTGGAGTGATTGAGGCTTGTGGACTTACTGACCTTGGTTTTCTTGGTCAAAAATTTACTTGGTGTAATCATAAAAGTGCTGATGCAAAAATCTGGAAAAGGATTGATAGGGCAATGGTTAATGACCAGTGGCTGGAGATCATGCCCCAATCTACTATTTCTCATCTTTCTTCTACAGGTTCAGATCATTGTCCTCTCTTGTTGGAAATTATTGAAAGGCAAGAGAGAGTGATTAAATATTTCAAATTCTTGAACTGCTGGGTTGAAAATCCTAATTTTATTACTACTGTCAAGAGATATTGGGACATAACTGTTGAAGACAAACTTATGTGGAGGTTTCACATAAAAATGAAAAGAGTTTCTCATACACTAAGCAATTGGTCTAAGAGCGAGTACGGGGATATTTATGCTATTGTGAAAGAATATGGGGAGATGGTCAAAGCTGTAAAAGAAGAAATCATTCACAATAACGCTGAGGAGAATAGAGCAAAGTTAAATCATACTAATGCTGAATATATAAGGTATCTCAAGTTGGAGCAAGCTATTTTGAAACAAAAAACTTAACTTCAGTGGTTTTAGGAGGGTGATTCTAATTCGAAGTACTTTCATGCTATTATTAGAGGTAGAAGAAGGAGATTGTTTATTCACAAAATCAGTGACAAGCAAGGTAATAGTATTAAAGGGGATAAAAATATTGCAAGGGTCGCGTGTTCTTACTTTGAGGGCATCTTTACAGGTGAAGAAAAGGTGATAAATGAACAAGTTCTTACTTGTATTCCCAGGTTGGTCACACAAAATAAGAATCAAGTGTTATAAGAGATACCTACTATGGAGGAACTGAAAACTGTTGTGTTCTCCATGATTCCTACTTCTGTTGCAGGTCCAGATGGTATGACAGGAAAATTCTTTCAAGTTTGTTGGGGGGTGATTAACAAGGATCTGTTGGAAGTGGTACAATACTTCTTTTGTGGTCACTCTATGCCAAAGTATTTTTCACACACTTGTTTGTTTCTTCTACCCAAAGTGGAGAATCCTATTAAGTTATCGGAGTTCAGGCTTATATATCTCAGTAACTTCACTAACAAAGTTATCTCAAAGCTCATTTGCCTCAGACTTGCTCCTATTCTGGCTCTTCTTATTTTCGATAATTAGTTGGTATTTGTTAAAGGCAGAAATATTTTTGAGACTATTATACTTGCACAGGAGATTATTCACAGCATCAAGAATTTGAAGGAGTGTGATAATGTGGTTATCAAATTAGACATGGCCAAAGCATATGGCAAGGTTTATTGGTCTTATATTTGTTTGGTTCTTCAGAGAATGGGCTTTGGAGAGATTATTATTGATATGATATGGACAATTATATCTAATAATTGGTACTCAGTTATCATGAATGGCTCAATACATGGATTTTATCATTCTACAAGGGGTCTTAAGCAAGGAGATCCACTTGCTCCTTCACTTTTCATTCTTGGTGCGGAAGTGTTGAGTAGATGGAAAAGAATGGTCCTCAAGTGAATCATCTGAGTTTTGCAGATGATGTTATTATTTTTACATCCACCACCAAGTTTTCACTTCAGTTTATCATGAAAATGCTTTAGATTTATAAAGAGACTTCTGGGTAGCTGATTAATAAAGATAAAAGCAATTTCATGATGCATTCTAAAGCACCGGTAAATGATGTTGACAAGGTGAAAATGATTATGGGTTTTAGCTGCAAGGATAGTCCTATTACTTACTTAGGGTGTCCTTTATACATTGGGGGTCAAAGAATCACTTACTTTACTGGAATGGTGGCTACGGTAATTGCAAAAATCAAAGGTTGGCAAACAAAGATGTTGCATTATGGAGGTAGAGCTACTTTGATAAAATTGGTTCTTCAATATCCTCTGATTTATATTCTTTCGGCGGTTTCTCCTAGAATTACTACTCTTAAGCAGATTAAGAACTTGATTGCAGATTTCTTTTGGGGATGGGACAAGGAAAAGAAGTACCATTGGGATTCTTGGGAAACTCTTAGTTTTCCATACAAAGAAGGAGGTATTGGTGTTAAAAACCTTAATGATGTTTGTTTAGCTTTGCAATATAAGCAATGATGGACCTTTAGGTCCAAGAAATCTCTTTGGGGTGACTTTCTACGAGCTAAGTATTGTCAAAGATCAAATCCTATTAGCAAAAAATAGGATACCGGTCAATAACTTACTTGGAAATATATGATGATCAATAAAAGCAAAGCTAAAAATTACATTCAATGGTACTTGAAGGGTGGAAATTGTAGTTTTTGGTGGGATGATTGGCTTGGTGTAGGGCCTATTAATTTACACAACAACTACATACCAAGGCTTGATAATTTTATGGTTTCGGACTTCCTTGTTGATGGCTTATGGAATAAATAAAAGGTTAGACAAATGCACCTCCTTCTCTTGTTCATAAAATTCTCAACATGGTGTTCACGTATCAAGAAGGTGCAGCTGATCGGGGCATTTGGAAGCTAAATTTTAGTAGTATCTTCTCTTGTTCTTTGGCGTGGAATTTGGTTAGAGAGAAGAAAAGTACCAGCTGGTCGGATTCATTCATTTGGCATAGAAATATTCCTTTCAAGACATTTTTTCTTTTGTGGAGATCTCTAAGGTGTAAGCTACCAACTAATGACAAAATTGTTACTTTTGGGCGTGAACCAGTAGACTGTTCTTGTTGCTATAGATCGGGTCTTGATATGGTGGAGCATATTTTTGTTACCGGTGATTTCGCTACACATATTTGGACGTATTTTTAAGCTTTTGGGGGCATTTAGCATGATACCACTACCTTGAGAAATTTGTTGATGAAGTCATGGATTCATAAATATAATAATGGGGTTCACAAACTCATTCTTCAAGCAACACCTATTTTTATTTGTTGGACTCTTTGGAAAAATAGGTCTGCTAGCAAATATGGGGGGAAGAAATATAGTACTACTAGAGTTAGATTCTTCATTATTAAGAAGCTTCATATGTTGGTGACTACAACTTATCCTTATATTTCGTGGCCAAATAATTGGAGTGATCTTGTTATTCTTATTGAGAATTGCCAACATGAGATGAAAGTTACTTAAGTTGGTTGAACTAAGCCATATCATACCATGGTAAAGCTGAACATGGATGGAAGTGCTTTGGAAAATTCCAGAAAGTGGAGCAGGGGGTATTTTGAGAGATAATGTAGGCAAACTGATTTTTGCTTTTGCGGTACCTCTTGGAGCTTGATCTAATAACCAAGCGGAGGTTTAGGCAGATATTATTGGCATCACTTGTTGTATACAACATGGCTATAGTCGAGTTATATTAGAAGTGGATTCCAAACTTTTAGTCAAGTGTCTCAAACGTGATATTACACCACCTTGGAGCATTTACAGGTACATTGAAGAGCTTCAACATCTTACTAGTATACTTGATTATTTCAGTTGTGTTCATGTATACAGGGAGGAGAATTTTTTGGCAGATGGACTATCTAAGCATAGCCATGAGATGGATTCTACTTAGTATTATTATAGTTTTCACCATCTCCCTCAGGAGACTAGAGGATTCTTCACTCTTGACAAAATTGGTATGCCTAATTTTTGAAAAAGGATGTTGAAGTGTATCAAGAAACCACCCTAGATGGAGTTGGACTTTCTTGTAGTTGGTATCTTCTGTTTCATTTGTCTCACCTCATTAGCTTCATCTACGCTATTCTCTTTAGTTTATAGTTTTATGAAGTGCTTAGTTTTGTTATGATTTTCTTCTTAGATTGTAAGGGGAGAGTCTCCCTTATTCATGTTTTCCTAGATTATATTGTACAGAGAGGAGTCCTCACTTCTAGGTGATTAGATCTAGGTTCCTTTCATAGTTTTGGGGATGAGTTGATCGGCCTTAGTAGGCTAATTGACTTTAAACCATCATAGGATCGAAGGTAAGGTCTATGTCCCCCTTTTTGTACTTTTTTTTTATTTATTTATGATAAGGCTTGGGGGTGTGTGGCTCAACCCCTAACCTCCACGGGAGGTGAGAGCCCCGAGTAAGGTCCGTTTCTTAAAAAAAACCATGAAAACATTACACAAAATCCATTCCTTAAGTTGGAACTAACAATGAGGGAAGATAACATGCCTTAAACCAAGAAAATGATAGAGATAAATCACCAACACAAGCCCCAAATTAATCCTTAAGATAAAACCCTAGCTTTCCTTACCCAAAGTTTTAGAGAGGATTAAGGAGTATTTTCTAAGTGTTAATAAATAGGATAATAGGGCCAATAACCTTCCAAGTGAATTAAAAGTTATGGTTCCTTATTAGGTTAAGTGGGGAAATGTCCAGATTACCCCCACTTAAACTGCATAAAATTCTCGTCATAGGTACGACTGTGTAATACCCCAAAAATCAAACCAATGTTAGAGCCATGTGTCAAGCTACTGCAAAGTAATTTATAGTTCTTTGGTATTTTAATAAGTGAGTTGGACGTATATTAAGGCCTCAAATAACTACTAGCTATTAGATGAATCAAAATATCCCTTACCGATTGAGTTCTCGAGAAGGATGATGCTATAGTCAACTTCAAATGAGCATATCTTTCGTTTTACTAAGAATTTTTTATCTCATGACCCACCAAAATATAGATAATTGAATTATCTTTCCAACTATACCAATTTTGACTAAATTTGATACCCGAGTGAAAAGTTATAGCATTTTTTGTGTGAGGCAGTAAGTTGCCGCGATTACACCACTCGGTGGTGCTATAGCGATGGAGCCAATACCGCTCAGTGGTAAATATCGAAATTAGAATTGTCCAAAATAGTGGTTCACCGCTATTACACTGCTCAGCGGTGCTATAGCGGTGGGATCAATACCGCTCAATGGTAAGCCTCAAAACTAAATTTTTAACTTCCCAGGGACCGTTTGGCCTTTTCCCATGGCACCAATCCGTGAAAAACACAGTATTAAAGCCCCCAAAATCATATTTGGTCATATTTTATTCAAATTCTCTCAATTTAAAACCCAATTCTCTCAAGAACAAACCCTATCCCCTTCAACATTCAAGATCAATTCTCAAGAAATCCACCAAGAACTTCCAAGAACTCTTCAATTAAGGTATGTTAAATGTTCATCCTTGGGACCTTATCACCCAAGGAGTCCAAGAACCCAACTTCAAATTTAAAGTTATGATTTTTTTTACATAATTGTTATGACTTTAACCATGAATCTCCATGAATCTTGATTCTATACCATGATTACATGAAATTGTTATTGTTATTAAACCCTAAACATTTGAATAATGTTATTTGATGATTTAAATCATAATTAGTGATATTGATGTTGAAATCATGTTATTTCTACAAGCTTTAAATTATTCCCATGCTCAGCTTACATTATGAATATCAAGTATTTGATGAAATGCCTATAAAAAGAAATTTTGAATAAATGCTTTCATATTATGACCTCAAAGTTTTAGTACTATTTTGCTATTATTGCTATCGACTCCTGGGGATTATGAATACCCAAAAACATACTTGTTCACTTAGTCTCAGTATCTTCATAATAGTTTTAGATATGCTATGAGCATTATCTGTTCAGTCAGTTATCATAATCAGTTAACTTAGAACAGTTCAGTATTCTGAGTCAGTTCAGTTGGGAGTAGGATTTAGCACCGAGCGAACCTAGGGATGGGGGCTCACCTGCTAGTTGAGGGTGTGACCTCTAGTAGCATTCCCTATATTCTATAACTACGTAGCAAGTGTAGGTTGAGAGGTTAACCTGCCAGTTGAGGGTTGATCTCATAAGGGCATCTGCCAGTTGAGGGTAACCCTTAGTGCTTCGAAACGACAATTTAGTGGATCCACACAGCCAGTGTTAGTACCCTTAGCACGATACTGACACCCTTCTAACTGGGGTCACAGGTTAGACCCCAAATTAGATCATTGGTTCATGTCAGTTAGATAATAGCTCCCACAGTCTTAGCCCAATAATCAGCTCAGTAATTCAGTTTCAGTTTTGATTGACCATAGCGTACATATATAAATCATTCATTTAACAGTACACAGTATTTTAATTTCCAGATTATATTCAGAACATGTTTTATGCATGGTCATGCATTCTCAGTATTTACAAATTTTATACATTCTATTCAGTACTTTATTATATTTATTCAGTCAGTTATTACACCTGTATATGAAACCATGCTTATCAGCCTACCTCATTTAGCATAACAGTGCATTCAAAGTACTAACGGCATACTCGTTTCTTGCTCTATGATGTCTCATATCATAAGTTCGAATGCTCAGGTTCCCAATTGCACTTAGATATCCCAGCACATCAGTAGCAGCAGTTGTGGTGAGTCCTCAAATTTCGAGGACAGACTATATTTATTTTCATACTTTCAGTTCAGTAGTCAGTCACAGTTAGTTGGGGACTTATCCCATCAACTCCACAATCAGTTAGTTAGAGGCTTTCAGATACTTTCAGCCAGTTATTCAGTTATCAGTTGTTATTGACAGTCTTACAGTATTGTTTTCAGACAGATGTCATCAGTATTTGGAACCAGTATTATTTTTTTTGTACTTAAAACCTTATGGAGAATTCAGTTAAGTTCCGCACATATTTTTGTTATTTATTCAGTGCTCATAACAAGTACCAGCAAACGTTAGCTTGTGGTCCTTCGGGGCTGTAGGCATCATGTGGTGTCCAAGGTGTACTCTCGGGGCATTACAGACTGAACCATATGGCTCGTATCCTCTCTGTACGAGTGGTACCCACCACTCATACCCTAGGCCTCCCCCTTGGACCCAATACTATCCAAGGTATGATTCACCTAGACTGAAGTCATACCCTAGTGTAATACCCCATATTTTGCCATTGTGTAGGAAATTCAATTAGCTTTCCAACGATATAAAATTAGCCCAAATCTGATACCCGGGTGAAGAGTTAGAGCTAATTTTTTAAGACAGTGTACCACCTGAAACTTCAGCGGGTCGTGGAGCCAAGACAAATGACAATTGTCACTTTTCAGTGCTCCATCGCGATATTAGCGCGTCATGCTATAGGCTCAGTTCACAATTATCATTTCCCAATGTTCTATCGCGATACCACCGCGTAGCGCCGATGTCCCAATTGTCAATTTCTAGTGAGGGATCGCGATTGTGATGCATCACGCCATAGGCCAAATTCTCAGATGTCAATTTCCAGTGACATGGTGCGATAGCGCCGCGTCGCACCAGGGGGTAATTTCAATTTTTTTTATGGAAATCCAAAGTTTTCTTCAGGGCTAAATTGATTATTTCCCATAATTTTAATCCACCCAGGTGTGATATTTAAGCCCTAAAAATGTTTTGAGCTCATTGTTTAATAGTTTTTCCCAAATCAAAAAGACATTCTCTCTCAAAAAAACAAACCCTAGCTTCAAGAAATCAAGAACAAGCCTAAGAATTCCTTCAAGAGTCTTCAAGAATTAACAATTCAAGGTATGTTGGGTGTTCATCTATGGGTTTCTTTCACCCATAGAGTCCACGAATCCATTCTTCTAAAATTACGATTGTTGAATTATGAACTTCCTTGTTTGAATTGAATTCATGTTCATGACATTAGTTGGGCTTTAGATCCATAATTTAAGTTCAAGTTCATGAAATTGAATAGCATGTGTAATGAATATGTGATTATTTTGAAAATCCTTAAATTTACAAAGTGATTAATGTATATATGATGTTAATTGGATTTAATCCATAATTATTATAAGATTCATGAAATTAAATTAGTATTTTATGGGGAATTATATGAATTGCATGCTAAACCCATGAAATTGTAAGTTTGGGCATTGTAGTTGCCATGTTTATATGTTATCCATGATTATGTGCATGAAGTTGTGCTCCCTAAGTGGTTGATAGAATGTCCATGTGAATAAAGTGATGAAATCATGACATGTTAGTATATGTACATGCTTATGCCCTACAAGTGTTTGCTAAAATGTCTCTATAGATGAAATATGAACATGTGTACATTACTATGCTTTGCAAGATCATGTGATGATTTACTTTTCATGCTATCGACAATCTAGTTGTTTACCTAGAGTTAGTGTCAGTTACAAGCTAGTATTAGTCATGTCACAACCAGTAGTACTCTCAGTCAGTTACAAAACTCAGTAGAACTCAGTCAATTATAGAACTCAGGAAAACTCAGTATCAGTCCAGTCCAGTTCAGTATAATCAGTTTAGTGTCTTTCAGTTGGAAGTAAAATTCAGCACCGAGCAAGCCTTGGGATAGGGGCCTACCTGTTAGTTAGGACTAGGTACCTAGAAGTAATCCCTAAGTTCCAGAACTACGTAGCCAGCGTAGGTTATAAGATGTCACCCGTTAGATAGGACTAACATACTCAAGGATCACCCGCTAGTTTATTACTAATCTTAGGGGTCACCCGTTAGTTAGGAATGACTCCACAGCAGTTGTTAGTACTCGTGGCATAGTGCTAACACCCTTTCAATTGGGGTTACAAATTGGACCCCAACTCAGTTATCTTATCTTATTTGGGGTATGTCGGTTAGATGATTACCTCCCACAGTTTCAGTTTCAGTCTTCAGTATAGAACTCAATTTAGTTCTATAGAATCAAGATTGTCGGACATAGTCAATCAGTATCAGTTCAGTTATCAGTAACTTTAGATTATCAGTTATTCAATTATCAGAACTCAGTATTCAGCTTCAGAAAATCTTAGTTATAATATACACGTATATGCACAGTTTGCATACTCAGTGATTTCAGTTGTATGAGTTATCCATGTACTCTCAAGTTCAGTTACTCTATATCATTTTAGCTAGTTATATATGCACAGTTTGCATACTCAGTGATTTCAGTTGTATGAGTTTTCCATGTACTCTCAAGTTCAGTTACTCTATATCATTTCAGCTAGTTATTGTTCATGCATATAAACCCTTGCATTCAGCCTTACCTCATCTAGCATACCAGTACATTCCACATACTGACACATATTCTTTTTTGCGTTATTATGTTTCATATCATAGGTTCGAACACTCAGGTTCCCAACCGCATTTAGACAGATCCAGTCGGCAGTTGTAGATTTAATAGTGAGTCCTCATCTATCAAGGATATGCTTTTATTTTAATATTCAGTAACTTCAATATTTCAGTAGTTGGAGTTAGTTGGGGGATTGTCCCATCAACTCCGCTTTCAGGTAGTTCAGTTAGAGGCTTTTCAGACTAGACTAGTTCAGACAGTATTTCAGATTCAAATGTTTTATTAGATGTTATTATTTATCAGTATTTAAGATTTTGAACCTTATGGCATTTCAGACTATTTTCTGTATTTAGTACAGTATATTATTCAGTGCTCACAGTAGACATCAGTCATGGGTTAGCTTGTAATCCTTTGGGGTCGTAAGCACCGTGTAATATCCGAGGTACAAACTCGGGGCGTTACACCTAGCATATGACTAGTACCCATGACCCGTACCCCTGGCAGAATAAAATCTAAAGAGGATTGAACACTTGCCACCATATGAGTCCATGGTACGACTCATACCCTAGCTTACGGCCTTGGTGAGCCACTCGTACTCAGATCCAACTTAAGTTACCTAGCCTAAGATTAAGTAAATCAACCCAACAATTCGTATCCACCAATACGACTCATACTACCCAAGTCGTATCCATTTCAGAAACTAAATCTAACCTACCAACCAACACTAGTCAGCATACGACTAACCCATACTACTTGTATCCCAGTTTATGAGTCGTTTCCCCTAGTCATATCCTATCCAGTAACCAGAAATCCAGAAGATTTTCTAAGTCCAGAAACCCGGGATGTTTCAATGAAAAATCAAGAATTTGCAAAACTGTGAAACAGAAAATGAAGTATATGTAGAATCATGGACGAGAGAAACTAATCCAACTAAAGACAGTTTCCACAAAGATGAAAGCATAAGAGTAATCCATACGGAAAGCAATCAGCTAATGCGACATAGAACTCTGAATCAAATAAAGATAAAATCATAGAATTGGAAGACTAACCTGAATATCAACTAAAAATTTGGAAACTGTGTCGGACAAAGAAACATCAAGCATGTCAAACAGTTGTCCACTAAAAACATCTTTTAGACTGTCTTCTTTCTACCTATCTAAGGTTGTTGGAGTAATGTGTGATATATTTAGACCATCAATAAGTTCATCTGTTCTCCTGCACCATACTGTGCAAACATAACATAATAAAGAAACGATTCAACTCAAGAATTTAGTTTATATATGTAATAACCCCTACGTCTAACAATCATTGTCAAAGATTTTTCCCTTTGAACACTAGATTAAAGCTTGATATAACAATAGAACTTCATATGATGCCTTCAAGTTAGTGAAACTCAGATTTTACCTATTACAGGTGACCCTCAAACTCAAAATATTAGTTTTTTTTCTTCGCCTTTGATTAATTATATGTGTTTGGGTGTGTATTTGATACTGAATGGCTAAAAACCTCACCATATATTGCCCAGATAACTTTTCTTCTACCTGGAGTCATTAGCATAGTTCATGAATAACCAAATAAAGATTAAATTTTGGCTTCATTTTACATTAACAGGCATATATATATTCCAAATTAGTACATAAAAGGAAATGTTTTGGCTAACAAATAAATAGATTAAAAAAGCTAACCCAAGTAAAAATTCTTTGCGTACGCTGCACATACTTCACTACACCTATCATATGCTTCACTCAAAAAGTACAAAGTCCCTAGAATAGTTATGTCCTTCTTCATTTCTAACTAATCGGTAGACCCCGGCTGCCTAAAAGACATAATGAAAGTACTTGAATAAAATAAAAGAAAAATGTGAGTCTTATTATCTTTCCATAAGCAAAAGATCTGATTCTTTTCTATCATTTATAGAAAAAGGATTAGTAATAAGGAAAGAAAGCATTAAAAGGTAACAATTATCTTTTTTTCAAATCCCATCAATGAATCTAACTTTAAAACAAGATCGACTCAAATAAGTACCATAAATTTCATTTACAAATTCAACATTCAATTTCCACATAATCTAATACTCTAAATTTACAAATATTACAAAGTCAAAAACTATTGTGTTATTTTTGCAAAATGGCAGTAAGCAGGATTACAGCAGCATAAATATCATACTTGAGTAGCATATATTTACGGTGATATACAAATCTTAGACAAACTAAAGAAAATAAAAACACCACTGATCCCAATCTCGTTAACTGAAAAGGTAAAAAGAGGTCACGGGAGCGTAAGAGGACAATCGTCTTCCAAATAACAACCATCAGGAGATAATAGTTAAGGAAATTTATGCAAAAAATCATCCAACACTCTTAAGTTAGTAGCTACTCTTTAATATAATCCTCCCACATTGTGTGAACAATTTATTATCATCGAGAATGAATTTCTCGATCAGCTGCGTGAGAAGACGAAGCAACATTATTTATCCTAGTTAGTTGTTCATTGGATTCATCAACAATTATATCATCATCTTAATAATGAACAAATATTTCATCACTGCTTTGATGTTCCCACAAAAAGTTGTGCAAGATATCACAAGCAATTACAATCCTAACTTACATTTCTATATCATAATTGTTCACGCTTTGCGTAATATTCTAAATCTACTTTTTCATGGTTCAAACATTCTCTCAATTAAATTGCGTAGAGATGAATGTCTATAATTGAACAAATCTTTGTCATTTTTAGTCTCTCTTTCACTTTTTTATAGTCCTCCAAATGATACATCATTCCTTTATATGGAGTTAACAACCCTTTCGTGTTCCGCAAATTAGCATCAATAATGTAATATTTATCTATCATAATAAATTAAATAAAATTAATGCATTTCAATATATGTTGAAGATAATATTTATCTATCATAATATATATCATTTGGTGGAAAAGGAAATTTTGCCTCAGGATCAATAATCGCATTCTCAAGTACTCTACTGTCATGTGCAGTACTTTTCCAACCAGCTGCAATAATGTTAAACCGCATATATCACATGCACATAAGACCATTGTGAAGTGAATCCCTTACGGTTATGATATGCTTGTTGCTTATCCTTTCACACCTCCACTTGTACATATATTTTATCAATTGCCTCAACACAATTCTACCAAATATGATCAAAAATCTATTAAAGCTAAATAAACAAGATAAATCCTTCAAAAAAAGCTTCAAATTTCAACTTAAAGTAACGTAAAAAATGGCTACTCTATCGAACTTTGGATGTTTGCTCGACATATTTTTTTGGCATATAATTATTGGTGTCAGTCGCCTAATTGCTTTAGCAACTCTTCTTACGTGCTGGTTAATTATCTCGAGGGAATGTTAAATACATTTACTTTCTGATCATTGTCTATCATTACGTACAATAATAGTAAAAAAAAAATCTACAAACTTCTCAACTGAAACATGTGATGTTCTTCGGTTGGTTGGTAACAAGTTATTTTATTTTATTGTGTTGATTAGTCGATAAAATATTTCAGGATAGAAACATGTAGTGTCATAAATATATATACAATGCCCATGAAGAAGATCAATAACCCAATTCATGCTGGACCTAGATATATGTTGCAGTGTGCAAGATAATAATCTATGTTTTTGAGAAATTTGTTCACGTTGATCACAAACCGCAATGAATAGGATGTAATCTTCAATATCACTATCAAACTCGGAGTCATTGTCGAATATGCTCATTTCATCCAATGAACACTTACAAATAACCTACAAATAGTGAAAGATCGTAATATTAATACAATAGTATTGGACCAGACAACCTAACAGATAGTTTATAGGAACACAATATCAAATAAAACTCAATATCAGATGGATACATAACTAAAAATCGAATATTTAAGTTAATTTTTCATAGAGAATTAATACACATATATAAGCATTACACACATATAAAGTTAATGTTTCATCGTAATAGAGTACAATACAAAAAATTACAACCACTAGTTTCTCAAATTTCTCGTAAGTCTTTAATCCACTGAGTTTGCCATTTTTCAGCAATACGAACAAACATCTTGCGAAAGATGGGGTCACGTAAGTGAGGAACAACTAGAGAAAATTACTTTTCCTTGATTTCAAATATATCCATGATATATTACAATTAAGAAATAACAATTTTCTCAGAGTAGATATCTATTTCAAAAAAATTCGCCGTTTGCGCTTGTTTCTTCTTTTTTTCTTTTGCTTCAGCTCGCTCTCTTTTCTACTTTAAGTGTTCCTCTAGATATTCATGTATATTTTCCATAGTTATGGCACAACCCTTTTTACGATGTATAGATGTGTCGCCATCAGTTGTTATAAGCAGATCAATCATAGTATGCTATTAGTCCCAGCACCACTACTTGTGACATGCATAGGTCCAATACCATCAGGATAGTCATCACAAAGAAAAAGCTTTTTATCCACTCTAGTAACTTCATTTGAATGTTGTGGGGAATCAGGCGCAGTACTAAAAATCACGAATTTTTCTATTGCAAATGATTTTTCAAATATCTCTTGCAACTACTCAAAGTGTTCAAGCCCTTATATCTGTACTTGCTTAAATTTATATTTTTTCTTTCTTTTTCTGTACAATATTGAAAAGAAAATATTTATTCAATGTACATAAATAGAACATACATAATTTAACTCATCTATCTAACTTATCAATACATGTGCCACTTAAATATCAGATGGACAAGTAACTGTGTTAGTGATAGAATCTCAATCATATCCAAAGCAATTTAGAAGTAACTTCTTGAAATTTTTTGTGTCTGTCCTTATTCTGTTGTGTTTGGACTTGATTTGTTGTTCATCATAAATATTTTTCTTTCCATATTTGCTCAAAAAATCATCTATAATCCCCCTTCAATATGAAGCATTAATAGTAGAACCATTAAATTCGTAATTCCTTGCATCATCATGTAGGATATGGATCAGAATAGATGTATCTTCTGTTTATTTGTCGGCATTTGAACCATGTGGTATGTTTATTCTTATATGTTTCTATAGTATAACAACAATAAAATAATCGGGCACACAAAAATCTTCATTTTCGAATAACATATAATTGAAAACATGGCTTATCCAAGTTGAAGAAAAAATAAGTTAGGATTATATGTTACGCTATTAACCAATGGATGTTCAGTCACAGAGTTTTCATCTGATATTTCAAAATCAGCTTCAAGTTTTACTTGCATTACACAACTTAAAAATTCATCCTAACATCATCAAATGTAAGAAGCCGATAGAAGTTGACACAATAATTTTAAAAAAAAAAAAGGCATAAAAGATAGTTCCACAATTGAAGAAAAAGATTGAAAATATCAACACATAATTGAAAAGCAACTGAAAATTATCAACACATAGCCAAGTACAGAAAAAAATCTCAATTTAGAATTAGCAGATCTAAAACATGATTACAAATCAAGCAAAAAAGAGTATTGTCAAATAATATTGCCGCAAGCTGTTGGTGTTGAGCTGCAAGAATGGTTGATTAAAGGTCCCGTCAGATTTTGAGGAAAGCATAAAAAATTGAAGTTGAAGTTTCCTTCAATTTTGAAAAATTTATAGATGGAAGTAGGAAGAATTAGTTAGAAGAAATAAATTGAAGTTGAGGTTGTCTTCAATTTTGGGAACTTGAACTTTTACGATGGAAGAAGTATGAAGAAGTAGTTAGATATTAACTTGTTTGTGGTTGGTGGTTGGTGGTTGGCTAAAGTTAACAGGGGCTTTTTGTAAAAATTAAAAAAATTGGGGTCATATACAAGAACAAAAGTTGAAATTGGAATTGGAGAAAAATGAAATCAACAAAATAAATTAGAATTGTTTTAGAATATTCATGGCCAAAACCCACAAATTTTATGAAGTGAAATAATTTTTGAAAAAAAAGTAAAAGTTTTTTATGGCCGAACGGTCTCTAAATGTTTAGACGTTGGAACTTTGGCTACTCTTTCTTGGTTGAAAAGTTCTTTTTATATAACTAATTAACAAAAGGAGTTGTTTGTACTTTCTATTGAATATATGAGGCCGTTTGGCCATAAACAAATTTTAGTTTTTTCAAAAATTTATTTCACTTTATAAAATTTGTGGTGTTTGGCCATGAAAATTTCAAAAACAATTTCAATTTATTTTTTGAAAAGTAAAAACAAGTTTTTGTTGTTTTTAATTTTCTTCAACTTTTATTATTAATACATATGACCCCAATTTTTTTTAACTTTTACGAAAAATCCCCCCTTAAATTCAACCAACAACTAACCACCAACCACAAACAAGTTAATGCCTAACTACTTCTTGGTTGTGAAAATCACTTGGAATGATTAGACATCAATATCCCTCATGACTGTCCTTCCTGGTTGTGTCTCGCTGGTTGTTCTAGCAAAGAGCAAAGAAATACATGCTTATGCTATTAGAAATGCATTGGCAATGGATGTTGTCATGGGAGTGCATTGGTTGATATGTATGCAAAGTGTGACTGCTTGAATATTGCTAAGAGAGTTTTTGATAGCATGACTATCAAAAATATGATCACATGAAATATTCTCATTATGACTTACGGGATGCATGGGAAGGGAGGGCAAGCCTTAGAACTTTTTAGGATGATGGTGTTTGAAGGAAAAGTGAAGCCCAATAATTTCACATTTATTGCAATTTTTATTGGATGCAATCACTCAGGCATGATAGATCAAGGTCGGCAATTGTTCTGAAAAATAAAAAATGCTTACGGTATTGAACCAACTGCGGATCATTGTGCCCTGCACTATTGATTCGCTTGATCGAGCAGTACATCTAGAAATTTTATTCACCACTCTAGATAATATAATTCTTCATACTTGGACAGTTAATGGAAAGACATGGCTCCATCTTTCACAAACTCAGAGCTATTATAGCTTTAAAGACTTCTAGCTTTAAAGAATCACATTTGGTTGTATATTAATATGTAAATTAGTTAGTTGGGTGACTTTGATTATTTTTAAAAGTTGGGGGTATAAAATTATATTTAAAAAAGATTTTTCAAAATTCTAAAAAAGATTTAAAAAAACACATGGCCAACTCCAACTCCAACTTAAAACATTTTTTATTTTCATGGTCAAACACCTACTATATATTCTACATGTATAATGTGTTAGTATGATAAAATTGAGACATATTTTTAAAAATTCAAAGTCATAATACTCGATTATACAAGTTTGTATTGCCGAAGTTGAACAAACATGATTGGCAATTATCATATAATAAAATTCCGAAATTGAACTTTAAAGTATCAGACTATACCGAATTAATATGGTATGACAAATGGTAAAAAAATTTCAAAAATTGAGTACCGAAAATATCATCTCGATGTTTCAAATACGTACTACACTATACCATACTCACCCCTAGTAATGACGCTCGCCTTCCCTCAAAATTCCTTAAACATTGTAACAAATGATGGTTTTTTTTATCGATAGGCCGGATAGTCGATAAAAAAATATCTATTCATAAAGTAACAGTTGATTCCTCTCGTATCAAAACACCAGTTACTTCAATCAAATACATAATTTTTTGTTTATAAAGTCAATTCTTAACATTTAAAACTTATTTGCTATTTATCATCTGGCGCAGAAATGACACGCAAAGAATCGTCTCAATTTTTTTATAAGAAAAGAATTCTAGAAAATATCATCAAAACACTAGTTACTTTTATCAAACTACATAATTATGTATTCACAAAGTCAATTCACAACATTTTTAAAACTTATCAGTTATATATGCATGAAATGGCACGAAAAAAATGTTTATAGAAAAATATATTCTAGGTAATCTCGTCAAAGTATTTAGTTATTTTGTCAAAATAAGTAACTATGTGTTTATAAAGTTAATTTTCAATATTTAAAGAGAAAATACATCATTTCACCCTTGAACTTGTCCTCATAACTTATTTGGGCAATTTAGTTAAAAGTGACAAAAGAGTTTGAAAATGAGGTGTAAGTGACTCAAGTTTTAATAATTGAGTGTAGGTGACAATTACTTTATTAGTATTAAGAAATTTAGAAAAGTTTGAGAATATCCCACAAGTTTGTTAATTTACACTTTGTTGACACCAAATTTTGACCATCCGATATCACCTTTAGGCTGCTATTTTATTAAAATTATTTAACTTTAATTATTAATTTTGCACATTATTCTTACATTAAAATACATACTAACGTGTCACATTCTTAATTTAGAAAAATGCATAAAGTATTTAATTATATTTTAGTGTCATTTTTATAATTTTTAAACTCAAATACGACATTTTGTGTAATATTATTGATATTTATTAAATTATTTTTACGTAACTATGCATACTCACATTTTAGCAAATACATCGTCTAGATTTCCCATTATTTAGTACTATTTACTTATTGTTGTTGTTGTTGTTGTTATTATTATTATTATTATTATTATTATTATTATTATTATTATTATTATTATTATTTATTTAATTATTATTATTATTATTTATTACTACTAGAATTTAAATAACAGCCTAATTGGAAATGACTCTACCTAAATTTATTCACCTATTAACCCAATTTTGTCCAATTTCTTACAATGTTAGCCTAATTTTATTTGATCCATTACAATTATGACCAAATTATGATCTTTATTTCAATTTTGGGCAACTTCTCAACCTTCAGATCTCAATTGTCAATCAAAAACTGATCTGACGGCTGAGATCAAAGTATTCATTCCTTTCTTATAAATAGTTTTAATCTCATCCGTTGATCCAAATGGATCCAACGGCTGAGATCAAACACTTCTTCCCTTTCATTTTAAGAACTAAACCCTAACCCTAATTTCCTAAGCCTCCACCACCACTCTCTCTCTCAAAACCTCTCCCACTGCCAGCTCCCTCCGATCTCCCTCCCCATTGCTGATCTGCCAGCAACTACGGCAACAACACTGCCTCCCTCTGTTTGCCCCTCTGGTGAAACCAACCGCCGCCGTTAACGCCCAACACTGGCGTTGTTCCCCCTCACCTCCTCCTTCTCCCCATTCACCATCCCTCCGGCGCCTCCAGCCGCCTCAAATCCATCTTGAACCACCGAAGAAGACAACTACGCCAGTGCTACCGCTCCCTCCTCCGGTGCCATCCTCTCCAACGAAACCAGTGAACCAGCGCCGTCCTCCACCGTCGAAATAGCCACCCAAAGGCTTCACCAGTCCGCCACTGCTTCGAGCCAGCAACCCGCACCACCACAACGATACCAACAGCCATCGCTTCGCCAAAAAATGATGGGTTATCAAGAACCCATCCTAGGTTTGATTCCATATTTTATTTTTTTCTCTTCTAACATGACAGATTTATGTGATTAGAAGTTAATTTGATTAAGCATGTTGATAAAATATTGTGTGCTTTAGTTTGATTAATTATCTGTGTTGTTATACATGAGGATTCTCTAATTTTATTATATTATTGGGGATTTCTTTGTGTTTTTTTTAATTGTTATATGTGGGTATGTTTTGACGTAGTTCGTATCGAAAAATTAAACTAGTAAGGTATTTGATTGTGTCTGCTCCTTACCGATAGTACTGAATTGATTCAGTATATCGTGGGAATTGATTTAATTCAATTATTGTATCTATACTTTGTGATTTGGAAATTAATTTAAACATATATGGTAAGTAATATGTGTTTATTATTCACTTTTAAACTAGTACCTCTCTTACTTATCTATTTATGTTAAATTAACTCTGAATTGATTCTGTTTAATTTTGGAGAATCCAGTAGTATTTCGCATAGGTTCTTACTTTTGGCATGATTTCGGCAATCACTTGATTTACCAATTGATTTACTTTATTTATTTAAGGCAGGCAATTCCCTAATTGATTGGGAGATTGATTCTTTTCCTTTTAACGTCTGTACCCTTTCACTATGTAAAGAATCTCTTTTCTCAATTAAAGGAGGACTCTTAAGCTACAATTACAATGACTACTACTACTCCCTTAAACAAATATCAGTTACTTTTAATATCAAACAATTGGACACTTTGAAGGGTTTTTTATTTTCCTTCGAGGCTTACGGAAAGCATTTCGCATATTTCACCATTACGTGTGCTTGATTTTTTTTCTTATTCTCTTTTACTGTTGTTCACTGGTACGTTCTCGAGTCGATGCAATTATTTTATTCTCTCTGCGTGTGTTGACTGGATAATGTTGTTGAAACCTTTAGGAACATATCTATAGGAATATTTTGATGTTTGTTCTTGTTTGTTTGCTATTATGTCTTGTTTCACAGGTTTAAGTAGACACTTACGAAGTTCTGAAGAGTCGCTAAAATGTTGAACTAACTATGTACTCTTTATAGCTAGTCGGTTTTCTTTTTCTTATTATTTGGTTTGTAATATTATTTGTAAAAAATATTATTCATTATTTACGTGCTCTATGAACGGTGTAGTAGGCACAAGTAAGATTTTGCGTGTATTACGTGCTACTTGAATCACCTAGGCATAAAAAATTTAGGATTTATTATCATATGCAATGCTTAATCCGTTTATCAATAAATTCCATTCAATCCCAGTACACTAACATGATTTTAGCATTAGGTGTAAACAATTTAATATGTGTATCATGTTAACACGAATATAAGCATATTAATTTGATATTACATATTGCACGTATTAACTTGAAATGTAGCATATCACTATACTCTGACATGTTTGATTAAAACATGATAATGCATCTTTAGCATATTAGCATGTTAAGTCAATTTCTAGCAACTTAGATAAGTAATCGACAATGTTTAATATAATTTCAGCATCGTTAGAACCTGTTAATACAAAATTTCAGCATTATAAACTGTTTTTCAACATATTATTAGAAAGTTACAGCATTTTAATAATTTTTTTGCACACTGTAATAATTTTTTTCTGCACCTTTAAACGATAATTTCAGCATGTTATTTCACAGTTAAACAAAACCTCAGCATGTTTCTGCATTATTAAAACAGGTTCCTGAACGCTGAAATAAATTTCAGCATGTTAAAACTACTTACAGTATGCTAATTGAAAGTTTCTGGACGTTAGCTTACCTTCAGCATGTTAAATAATATTTTTAGTATAATAAAATAGGTTCCAGCATGTTTGTCATAACTTTCAGCATGTCCAATAATGTTTTCAACATTTCAGCATGTCTAAGTGTAATTTTAGCATATTAGTATTAAATCCTAAATATGTTAATCTTTAATTCCTGCATTATCATCATATTTTTCCGTGTTAAAACATTAGTGTTTGGCATTTTTAACATATCATTGCATTATATTTCTTGACATAATTATCATACTTTTTGACACCCCTCATGAACACATATCACATTATTGCATACACGAATCACAGTCTTTTATCACGAATCGTTGATCATTTAGACACCATGCTTATAGGTTAATGACGTAATAAATAATTTACTTGTCTTTGCATGCTATCACATTAATTAATGTTAATTAATCAAGAGGCTAACTTGGGACAATTATGTGTTACTAGCGGTCGAATGTGTTTCGCGCTTCGAGTCCTAGGAAACATAGCTTTACTTTTGTCTAGAACCCAAATTCAAAATAGTTAAGTCCAATGTGTCTTGGATGACAAGTAGGGACGTTAAATATTACTAAAAATGCTAGTTTTATCCTTGTCATAGAACGCCTTTAGACTTGACATCCAGCCTAGGTGGGGTGGGACGGGTAGCCCTTTTCAGAAATGATGATCCCAACAGATATTAACGGCGAGGCTAATGACATTATTACTTGTCTAAGAGTTCGGCCCTTGGTTCGGATGATGATTAACAAGTTGGGTTCTGATCCGAATAAACCAAAACATTTCTTTGTTTAATTTGGACGATTTCTTTTTAGTCTTTTATTTACTTTACATGTTCATTTATTTTGGGTAGTTAATTTATTACATAAAGCAGTCCCCATTATTATAATTATTTTTCTTCTTTCTTCTCTCTTGTCTTTTTCATATATTTTATCACTTAGACGATTAATAGGTAAAATAGTAAATTAAATATTTGTTAATTGATTTATCACTTAGCTGACATTAAATTAGTAATAAAACATAAGACCTTTGTTGATCACATAGAATTCCCTACGTAAAGTATGAATTCGGCCGGAAACCACCTTTGTGGACCTCAAAAGGTGCCTAACACCTTCCTTTTGAGGTAATTTAAACCCTTACCCAAACTCTGGTGAACTAAGACATAATAACAAAAGTAGGTTCATAGTATCCTAGACCGGTGCCGTAACGCGCCTTTAATTCGTTAGGTGGCAACTCTCATACCCTTCTTTTTAAACGCATCAAAAGAGTTTGTCATGTCGAATCCTGCTTTCCGCGAGGAAAATGAGGCGCGACACACTTTGATTCAAATGTTGACCTAATATAACTAGAAATGGAGGGAATAAAAATGTGTGTTTTCTCTCTCTTCTCATTATTGTTGTTTTTTCTCTCTTCGCCATTTTTATTGTTCATTATTGTTGTTGCTTTATTCATCATCTCATGCTTCATTATCATCATATTCTTCTTCATTATCATCATCATCATCTTCTTGTTTACCATTGTTGTTTTTGTTACCGCTACTGCTGCTACTTGACTAATTTTTTAGGTCAAATTTAATTTCGTACATCACTTTGGCATTATTTCATAGGCAATGTTGGTAAGTAAAATTATGATTTTTAGTTAAATCTCTCATCTGAGTACATTAATACTTCTATTTTTAAAACAACAAATAGAACCATAATCATGAACCCAATAAAAGATTCATCTGTTTCAATAGATGACTCATCTATCACAACAGATGAGTCATCTGTCGCAACAAAAAACTCATATGTTGGATTCATGTTTATGGTTATATAGTACTTTAACATGAATTGAATAGATGGGTCATCTGTTGCAACAGACTTATCCTCTGTTGCAATCGGGGAGTCATCTGTTGACACATATTACTCACCTGTTATAATAAAATCTGAACTCGATTCCAACAGATGAGACGTCTATTGCAACAGGTGACTAATCTATCGCAACAGGTTATGTATTTATTGCAATATGTCACTCATCTATTGGAATCATCTTAAAAGGTTTTATAGTACATCCCAACAGGTCATTCATCCGTTGCAACAAATATATATTTATTACAACGTATGAGTCAACTTTTTCAACAGATGACTCATCTGTTGGAATCAGCTTCAGGTTCTATAGTATTGTAACATGAATTACCAACAGATGATGCATCTGTTGTAACATATAACTAACCTATTACAACATATTATTCACCAATTGCAACATATTACTCGTCTTTTGGGGTTCATGTTACAGCACTATAAAATCACTATTAATTTTATTATGATGTCATTATTAATCTTTTTTAACAAATATCTTCATTTAGGTACCACTAATGGAGGGATCAATAACAATAGGAGTGGCTTGTCATGTTGAATGGATCAAGAAAAGCAATTGATATGTATGGCGTTGGAAGGAGAGTGAAATATTAGAGATGATAGCTATGACAATCCAAAGTGATATTTCATATAATGATTTGGTGAACTTAATCATCAGCTATTGTGGTCTAAAATATCGATCGGAAGAACTCATTACTAGCTACATGCACAGCTCTTTTGTAAATCAAAGGGTATTACCTTTCAAGATAACCGACTAGGTTCGGTTGCGTGCTTATCTTAGTGATTCGGCTAGGCCGGTGTTAAGGGTGTACATGGTTGAGAAACCGAGAGAGAATGAGAAACAAAATGTAGAAGAAGAAAAACAATAAGACATCTTTGATGATAAGCTGGATGATCTGGACATGAATATTCCAGATGTTGTTGCGAGCAATATGATAGGCAGTTCTTCTCAATCAACAGAGTCGGGCAATCATCACGATGACGAGACTGGATTTTATAAGGGAATGTCATTCAAGGATAATAAAGAACTATCTACTTCTTTGTTTATTTCATGCTTGAAAAAAGATTTCAGACTAAAGAAGGTAATTAATTCGAGCAAAGTATTTTCCTTTAGATGTACTAATCCAAACTGCAAGTGGTGGTTGAGGTTTGTGAAATACTTAAGTTCTGACAGATTCATCATTAATGTTTAGCAAAATAATCACACATGTGGTTCAGAGCACATTACAGGCTAAAATACTCGTGCCACGGCAAGGTCCTCGGTCAATATTTCCAGAATAGATTCCCTAATGGCAAAGGCCCTTCTACAAGGGATATGGCTAATCAAATCCATACAGAATAGGGCGTTACAGACAGTTATTTGAAGATATATACAACCATGGAGATTCCCAAGGACTTGATTAGGGGGACACACGAGCACGGGTATGCAGTCCTCGATGCCAACCATTATATGCTTGAGTCCACAAATCCCGAAAGTAAGACGGCATTACATGTTGACGAAAATGGAAGGTTTAAGTACTTTTTTGTATCCTATGGTGCTTGGATTCTTGGTTTTCAACATTTGAGAAAAGTCATAGCCATCTATGGAACTTTATTGAGGGACAAGTATAATGGATTTTTGCTAGCGGCGGCGGCACATGATGCGGAGAAGCACATCTTTCCTGTCGCTTTTTGTATAGCAGACAAAAAATATGATGCCTCGTATGGATTTTTTTGAACTAATGTGAAGTTGTGTCGAAGATAATGAAAAGTTAAGTTCTATTTCGTATAGGCATCCAAGTATCCCAAAGATGGGTTCAATTTTCTACACTTCAACTCACTTTGGTTGTTGCATGAGGCATCTTGGAGATAATATATGAAATAACTTTCACAATGAAAGGGTCATGACCCTTTTTTATAGAGCAGATAAAGGATATAAAAGAGATGAGTTCTTTTACCATTTCAATCAAATAATGGATATACATCCCAAGGTAGCAGAACATCTCATACCTGTCGATTTCGAGAGATGGAGCCGGACATTTTATCCGACAAATAGGGACATTCTTGTAAATTTAATGTCTTGTTTGAGTTACAAATTAAGTATGATGTGGTACTAAGTGATTCTTTGGTATAGGTATAATATTATGACATCAAACATAATTGAATCAGTGAATTCATTGTTTGGTACTAAAAGAGAATTTCCCATCATTCCGCTAATTGATGAAATAGACAAAGTATGGAAAATTATTTCATGAAAGGCATGTCCAATTCGTGAACGGAGGAACCAAATTTGTTCTAGAAGCGGAAAAACAAATACCATGGAACATCAGTTTGGGGAATAGGTTATTTTCTCATCAAATAGCATATTACAAGTTCAGTATCAACGGTCATAGTGATGTTGTCATGGTCAATCTTCAAACAAGATCTTATACATACAGAGTTTTTGACTTGGATAAAATACCCTGTCCACATGCTATGGCAGTACTTCGAGCCCAATACGGTTCACAATATGAAACTAAAATTTATGAGTGCTCGTTTCCATATTATTCGGTGGAAAAATGTACAATGGCATATAGTGAGAATATTATTCTGGTACCTCCCGAAGAATCTTGAGTTATTCTTGTAGAGCTTTTGAGGAGATTAATACCTACTCCTTATATTGACCCGAGCACTATCAAACCGGGAAAAGACAATATAAGAGGAGGTGTGGTGTCGAAGAATCATTCCCATCAAGAAAAAACAAGTGTTCCATATATAAGAACGCTGGCCACAAAAGCACTATATTCCCGGATTGTAATTCACCGTTATCATTGTAATAACAAAACTTGTGTTGTTGTTTGCTATGGACTTTGATATTTTTAACTCATTTTGTGAACATAAATGTTATTATTTATTATATAAAATATCTTTTTTACTAAATTTTGCATCAATAAAAAAAGGTAAAACAAGAACTAAATACAATAGACTGCAAAATTATTTTCAGCAGACTACCCATCTGTTGCAACAGATGGATATTTACTGAAAGAACAGAATACAGTTCACCAAACTGGAATGTATCCTCCAACATATGACCAATCTGTTGCAACATATAAATAATTTGTTGGAGCGACACAATACAATTCTTGCCATTGATTTGTGGTGTTCCAACAGATGACCAATCTGTTTTAACAGATAGTCCATATGTTGAAAGAACTCAAAAGTCTTATTATTGCTATTGCATTCAAAATTGTACCAAATGCTCAATCCCTACCTCCAACAGTCGACATGTTGAGAAGAAGAAATAGACAGAATGAAAATTAAATAAGAATTAAAAATTCAAAGTTGGCCAAACATAAATTCTTTCATTTAACAAAAAAATTACATTAGGATAGGTAGATCGGATAAAAATTTAAAAGAAAAATACATACGCTAAAAAAAAATATAACCTAATTATTATTATCATAGTTATTATTATTATTATTATTATTGTCAGACGGCCAAGTGTCATCCAGCAGCAGCAGGGCTCTTCTCAGCTTGTGAATCCCCTAGAGCATCCTTGCTCTCATGGCACCCAACGCCCACTGTAGGTCATTAACCTGCCTATGAAGTTACCGCATGGTGTCGCACAGAATAACAATGTCCCAAACTGAATCCGTCATATCTAGAACACACATGAATTGACAAAAAATGTAAACACAAGTAAAGAATAGAGGCCGAATGTAATACAACGTATACTACAAAATGGATAGATTTACACCAAAAAAAATTTACCTGAGTCGGGGAAAGGAATCTGGTCTTTGAAGAAAAGCGGTTGAAGATGTAATATAAAAGATAGGATGTAAGAAATAAATAAAGTGTAGTAGAATGAACGAGTATGGAGAAACCTATTTATAGAGGATTGAATCTGAATATGGTAGGTAAAAAGTAATGACTGTTCACCTCCCATTTATTAATTATATTCAAGCTGGTGACTTTTTGATTACTGTGAAAAGTCATGACTTAATTAAATTAAGCTAGTGACTTTTTATTATTGTGACAAGTCATGACTCTTCAGCTTCTTAATATTAATTAGTTCTTAAAATTAAATAATTATATTTTTAATTAAATAATCGAAGACGTCTCACCTTTTCAATAACCTTTTATTTTAATAATATCCATTTTTATTGAGTTATAGAAGCAGATGGTCCATCTGTTGCAACAGATGGTCCATCTATTGCAACAGATGGATTATCTGACGTAATAGATGTATTACCTGATGCAACAGATGTATTACCTGTTGCAACAGATAGATTATCTGATGCAACAGATGGATTATCTGATGCAACAAATGGACGATCTGTTGGGGGCCATCTGTTAATTAAAATTAAATAACCATTTTTTTACGATTTTAAATTGTGTTTATCATTTATTTCCTTATTATTTTTTGTGAACCATTTTTCTTTATTAAATAGACATGACTTTTCACCCTTTCAATAATTCATTTTTATTAATAACTATTTTAGTCAGAATTTGTCAATAGATAGACCATTTGTTGAAATAGATTTGTCATCTATTCAAAGTACACAAACCAATGGCAAGAACTGTATTATGTTCTTTCAGCAGATGTGTGCAATAGATGTTCCATCTATTGCAATATAGTGGTCATGTGTTGGTTGAACGCAATGCATTCTGATGAAGTGTATTGTATTCTTCCAGCCAATGTCCATCTGTTGTAACACATAGGTAATGTGCTGAATATATTTTTTATTGTCATTCGTATTTAGTTTCTGTTTGGATATCTCTTTTTATTGATGCACAAGTTATTAAAAATATATTTTATATAATAAATAATAACATTTACATCCCCAACAAAGAGTTAAAATTATCAAAGTTCATAATCAAACAACAACACAAGTTTACAATTACAATGATCATGGTGCATTACATACGTAGCACTTGTTTTTTCTTGACGAGCATGTAGTCCTTTGACGTTCAAGATGGTTACCTGTTGAGCCTCCATAGTTTTGTACACTACTTTATGATGGGAACTGAAGATTAAACACTGTTTGACATTGATGGGGTAGGAAGAATAAGGTGTATGCATATAGATGGATCCACTTTCATGCGTGAGAGTTATGTATTACTGATCAGGTTATCGTGACAACACACATAAAGTACAATGATTTTGTGAATGCAGTTTTTTACTGCTTAGGTAATGATCCTTCAAATAAGATCATGTATTTTATACTTAAGTTTGATGAGTGTGAACTGATAAGTCCGAAGGGTTCCAAGAAGGGGGTGTTGATCCCTTGTAATAATTTTATGACGGTTTTGCTCATGTTTATGCGTCAAGTTCTAAGAAGGGATCAATATTTGATGGCATTGTAGATATTCAATAGTGATTGGACCAATTTTAATGGTGCAATAGACTTTGAGAAGGCCTTCGAAGCCTCCTACTGCAGCAAACAAGAATGAAAAACTAATAGAAATTCCCCTGGTCCAAATTTATATGAATGGGTTGCTCGAGGGAGACTTTTATACAGCAGAAGGTGCTTGAGAGAATACCTGTACGGGAAATGAGAGATAGAGAAGACCATATATCATCTCAGACCTTATTTAAAAGAAAACACAGGGCAGCAAGTAAGGAACTTCTAAAAAATCTGAATGATTTGCAAATGTGAAAGTTTGTCTAAAAATTAAAATCTGTCAGTCGTTGTTGAAAAAAAAATGATAAAGTAGACTGGAGTTGGACACTTTGCTCAGGAACTGCGACTAACAACGTGAACTGAATGAAGACCCACAAAGCGCAGGATCAGAACTCTAAGGAAACAGCATAGTGAGCACCAAGGATTGGTAAGATTTTTAGTAAACAATGAAACTTAAACCAACAACTTCTGAAGTAAAAATAAGGAAAGTCAAGGCATCAATTTCTGTAGTTTAAATTGCATCACATGCCTTCTATTTGTGGTTCTAATCAGGTCAATGGTAGTAGAAACAAAAAGGTCTGAAGTTGGGTAGAAATCACGTGCCTTATTATTTCCATTGCCTTTGACCTAACCAGAACCACAAGCAGAAGGCCTGAAAGGCAAGTTTAACTTCAGAAATTGCCACCTTGACTTGATCTCTTATTTTGTACTTTGGGATTTGCTGGGTCAAGTTACGTTCTCGACTGACTATCTTATCACCCTCAGTGATGGCAAAGCTGCAACCTTAGAGTTTTGATCCTGCGCTTTGTGGGTCGTCACTCAGTCCACGATAGCTAGTCGTAGTTCCCCAGCAAATTGCACAGCTCCAGTCCACTTTACCTTTTTTTTTCAAAATCGACTGATTTTATTTCTGGACACACTTTTATTTTTTCAGCTTATTCGATTTTTTCATTTTTCATGTCAATTTCACCGACCAGATTCACTACACGTTTCTTGATACCCTGTGTTTCTCCTTTAATAAGGTCTGAGTTGATATATGGTCTTCAGCACCTCCCCTTTTCCCTTGCAGATATTCTCCTAAGCACCTTCTGTTGTATAAGCGTCACCCCGAACAACCCAGCCATATAAATTTGGACCAGGGCAATAACTATATTAATTTCCATTATTGGTTCAAGCAGTGTGAGGCTTTGGAGGCCTTTCAAAAGTCCATTGAACTATTAAAATTAGTCCAATCACAATTAAATTTTTACAGTTCCACTAAAAACTTAAACCCTTCTCCTAATTTGACACATAAACATTAGCAAAAACATCATTAAATCGTAATAGAGTATCGACACCATCTACTTGGTCCCTCGCCTTATCATTTTGAACCTATCAATCTTAACTGTAAAATGCAATATCTTCTTTGAATAATTAATGCCTAATCAGTAAAAAAACTTCATTCACAAAATCGGTGTACTCTATGTGTGTTTTCACGATAACATGATCAATAATACATACCTCTCGTACATGAAGTGGTTCCATCTGCAGGCAGCTTATTCCACCAAAACCATCTTTACTTTAGCCTTTTATATTGGTCGGGCAAATGTTGATCCACTTTCACTTCCCTTTATCTACAAACAAGAGAAAAAGAAATGATTTCAAACAAGAGAAGAACAAAAAGAACATTACAATTGATGTCTTCATAATTTTAAAAAAGGGTAATAGAAAATTGAATTAATACAACATATTACAACAAGCATCCCAACAGATGACCCATCTATTGTAACAGGCAACGCATCTGTGTCAATAGATGAGTCATCTGTTGTAATAGGCAATGCATCTATGGCAACAGATAGATGACATATTACAATAAATAGGTAATCTGTTGAAATAAATCAAACCAGCCTTGCAACAGATAGGTCATTTATTGGAATAAATCAAACCAGTCTTGCCACTAATTTGATTTTTTCCAACAGTTGCTCCATCTGTTCCAACAGTCGATTCATCAGTTGCAATAGTTAGGGAATCTGTTGCAACACCACCACCACCACCACCACGAACAACAACAACAACAACAACATCAATAACAACATCAACAACAAGGAAACAAACAAAATATAACAAATGATACTGTCAACAAGGCTTTTTAAATTCTCCCAATAGATGATTTTTTTGCATATGTTAATAAAAACAATGGTTCATTCATTCAAGACTTACAAGTCACCTTTCCTTCAATTTTCTCAATAAATAGAATATGAATAATGGGTAAATAAATAAACACAACATATGTAAATATCTAATTTAACTAACATACATAGAAGAAGATGAGAAGGAACGAGCAATAGTGAACCATACCTGCAATATCAAAAAAGCAAAGGGATCAAAACACCTATTTCAGTTGAGAAAAAATATAGAACGGTTGAGATCCGAAAGGATCCTCTTGTGAAATAAGAGAGAGAAAAAAAAGTTGTGATTACCCTAAAGAGGAGAGAAAAAGAAATAAGAGAGATAAATTAATTTATGGCTGAAGGATAGATAATTCTATAGATGGATTTTTTAATATTCATTAATAACTTTGAGGGGCACGAGGAGACGACGACATTGAAAATACAAGATAAGACTACTCAAGGAGGAGATTTTTGAGTTATCAAAGAAATA
Organism: Capsicum annuum; assembly: GCF_002878395.1. Lineage (NCBI taxonomy): Eukaryota > Viridiplantae > Streptophyta > Magnoliopsida > Solanales > Solanaceae > Capsicum > Capsicum annuum. The sequence goes on along the minus strand of NC_061111.1, from coordinate 229,253,716 downwards.
TTTTTTACCACCTTAGTATTTTATCTTTTTTATCTTGGACAAAAAATTGCTTTAAAAAAAATCTTAAAACAAATAAGTCATTAGTAGCAACAGATGACAACGTCTATTTGATAATTTACAACAGATAGGTAATCTGTTGCAATAGTTTTATTTATCTTTTTAATAATTTCCAACAGATAAGTCATCTGTTACAACAAGTTGAACATCCATTTTAAACAATTTCAATTACATTCATAGGTTCAACTACAATTTCAATTGATTTAGCTAGAACTCGGGATGAGTTACATGGTCAACTATAGTTTTAATTGAGTCGTTGCAGTTGTATGATGTTGGTATTGCGTTTCTCCTGGACTGAGTCGTCAATCAATCAATATGAGTAAAACGATTTATATTAGCTAATTATTTGAAATGCCTCGATTGATCTAGATAGAACTAGGGATGAGTTCATAGGGTTAACTACAGTTTCAATCGAGTCATTGCAATTGCATGATGTTGGTATTATGTTCCTCCTGGCCTGAGTCGTCAACCGATCAATTTGAGTTGAAACGATTCATATTAGCTTATTATTTGAAATGCCTAAATTTGATCTAGATAGAACTAGGGATGAGTTCACAGGGTCAACTACAGTTTCATTTGAGTCGTTGCAATTTATAATGTTGGTATTGCGTTCCTCCTGGCCGGAGTCGTCAACTGATCAATCTGAGTTAAAATGATTCATATTAACTTATCATTTGAAATTCCTAAATTGATCTAGCCAGAACTAGAGATGAGTTCACAGGAGTAACTACAGTTTTAATTGAGTCGTTGTAATTGTATGATATTGGTATTGCGTTCTCCTAGCCTGAGTCATCAACCGATCAATCTGAGTTGAAATAATTCATATTAGCATATTATTTGAAATGCCTAAATTGATCTGGCTAGAACTAGGGATGAGTTCACAAGGGCAACTACAATTTCAATCGAGTTGTTGCAATTGCATGATGTTGGTATTACGTTCCTCCTAGTCTGAGTCGTCAACCGATCAATCTGAGTTAAAATGATTCATATTAGCTTATTATTTGAAATGCCTAAATTGATCTAGCTAGAACCAGAGAAGAGTTCACAGGGTCAACTATAGTTTCAATTGAGTCATTACAATTGCATAATGTTGGTATTGCGTTTCTCCTGGCCTAAGTCATCAATCGATCAATATGAGTTGAAACGAAATACAATTTATTATAATGAAATGGTTAAAATTTATATCTTTTTAAAAATTAATTAAGATCAATTCGGACTAAATTAACATTTTCAAAACTTGTCATTTTTTTTCAAAATAAAAATCATCCATTTGCGGAAAAAACGCTTCATTATTTCAAATCTCGAGTTCTCACTCTTTTCGTTCTCTCTCAATAATACAAATAACAACTAATCAATACATTGCTAGTGCCTTCATAACAGATCAATTTTTTTCCCATTTCAGACCACATAGTTGTTGTTTTTTACTTTATTCTTACTTGTATTCGTCATTTTCTCTGTCTTCTGAGAAGAGTTCTACATTTGTTCTTTTTTCTAAAAATTAGGACTTTTTTAGTTAATAATGAAAAAGAAGACTTTAAGTTGTATTATCTTTAATAATGGGCTAACAATTTTGAATTTTGATGATAAAATCATAGGAAGAACTCGAGAAAACCGTAGTTTTTGTCGCAGTGTTTCGTTAACTGTTGTGATATAGTTAGATGGTGTTTATCGTGTTGTTCATGGTTGTTGGTAGTGGTGGTGGTAGATATTAGTGGTTGTTGTTGGTGTTGGTGTTGGTGGTAGTAGTGGTGATGGTCTTCGTGGTGGCACTGGTGGTCTTGGTAGTGGTGGTGGTGGCATTGATAGTTTAAGTTTCTTAGATGAGAAGCTGTTTAAGTTTCTTAGAGGACCTTTCTATAGCACGATCTGAGACTTGAAAGAATAGAGACATTTCCTAAATGCCTTGTAGCCTCTCAAAGAAAAGTACAGACGTCTTTGTACCGTTCCACAAGACTCTACTAGATACGGCTTCACAGACACCCTAGGACTCTTGAACCTTGTGCTCTGATACCAAGTTTGTAACGCCCCAAAAATGGGTCCCGAGACATCACACGGTGCTTAGGTTCACAAGTGATCCCAAGCTAACCCTGCTATTGGTATACTTACAAGCAACTGAATAAAATACATAAATCTGAACAAAATCAGCGGAAACAATAAAACTTCTCTAAAATTGATCAATATAAAATCTGAGTTTACAAGATTACAACTCTGCCTTTACGAACAAAACTGAAATAAAATACATCGACACTACTGACTGTCTATGAAGCCTCTACTAGTACTAACTATGGAGAGTTGGGTCATGACTCCCAACTATCCCAACTCAATACGACTGAATAAATAAAATACAATACTTCCCAAACTGTATAACTGACTCGAGCCCATGAATCAAAAAGACTCATCTCCTGCTGACTGGAAGCTGCGACCAGACTGAATATGGTGTATACGCTACAACTTTTACCTACATTATGAGATAATGTAGCACACAGACGTATATGTGGATCAGTACTTTGAGGATGTATTGAGTATATGGGGGTGTATGCATTTACATAAAACAATATCAATACCCTTTAATGAAATCATACATACAAATAGGAATGACTAACATGGCTTGAATAAGTCTAAAATATAAAACTCATAAATCATAAATAGTGAAACATGTAACACAAATTTCGTGAGTCATTACACTTAACTTTAAAATATATACTCTCCTCTTATTCTCAGTACTTGAAGGCTAAAGGAAGCTTTAAACAATACTTTCAAACTCGTGCTTTTATCTTGTGGTGAGTAAAACTTCTTTAAAACTTAAAGAGTTAGAACTTTTAGGAACTTCTAACACTTGAGAACTCTGGAACTCTTTTAGACTTGGGACACTTGGAACTCGGGAGTTTTCTCTAACCGACATAAACCATGTGAGATACATTGAGTCCAACGTCTTGCCCACGTTGGGGAGAGCTGTTCTATCCTTGCCATCGGAGTAGAACCTCATCTTTAGTGATCACTATCTCGGCCTTAGGCCCATAAAGCTCGAACCTACAGTGGCACGTAGTTCTGGGGTATGAGACCTTGGAATCATACCCAACTCGGTGCTAAATACTAATCCCGTACTCAACTCAGAACTCTTAGGAAATTCACCTCAAAATAACTCAAGGGTCTATAATAAAGACCAAAACATATTTCTCTTGCTTTAAATCATAAGTAGTGTGGATTCCTATCTTATCTTTTAAAAGTACTTATCAAAACTTGTCAACAAGACTTTGAGATCATAATTTCCTTATAAAAAATCACTTGTACTTAGGACTCTAAATATAAAACTATAATGGATCAAAATCATATTTAAACTTCATGCTCAACCATCATCTTAAAAAGCTTACAATCATCTCAATCAAGATATTGAAAAAATAACTCATAATATGAATCTCATGATTTCAACATCTCAAAATTCATGCTTGATAACAAAACATTCATAATAATCTTAAATCTGAAAAATTCAAAAATAGGCATGGAATTTTAAACAAAATCATGTAATTCAACCTTTAATCCATAGGAAATCTCAAGATCTTGCAAACAATAATAATGGGTATAAACCCTAACTTCAATTTCAAGGAAAATCTCACAACTTGCAGAAATTTATATATAAAATAAGTCTTTGGTCACAAGGTTGAAAGAGTTACCCTTGTTCAAACCCCACATACCTTAGATTTTAAATGTAGATGAATAAGCTTGCTTGAGACTCTTTTTCGCACTCTTTAATGAGGGTTCTTAAAGCTTTTGACTTGGGAGTCTTGAATCCTAACTCAATTTGTAAAATCTATAGTGAGTTCCTGAATTTCTTGGATGAAGATTTGGACCTTGTTCTTGGGAGTAATTTTTGCAAGAAATCCTAGATTTTTTATGCTTGAGGAGAACATGGCATTTTTGCCTTGGCCAGATGTATTTAGATGTTGGAAAGGATGGAAAATGACTAAAAATTCCTTTTTAAAAATGACTTAAAAATACTGAACGGGATACATGACGGTCCATCGCTAGCTCAACGATCCGTCGGCCTGACCGTCGCACCTGGGATAGAATGGAACTTACTGTCTTAGCGGCGATGGCTTGGGTGACGGTCCATCTGCCATTCCGTCGCACCTAGCCAGAAGGTGGACTCACTGTCTCCGCTACGACGGTTTGGGAGACAGCCCGTCGCTAGCTCTACGGTCCTTTGGACCTTTCCGTCGCACCTGGGCGGTTCAGACTACTTTCTGTAATTTGGCCATAACTTTCTCTTTTGGTGTCAGATTTTGTCAAAATGGGTATCGTTGGAAAGATAATTCAATTTCCCACACGATAAAAAGTAAAAATTAGGAAAATTCTATATGATTTAAACAATACTCACTTTGGAATCCATTCCTTAGTCTTTTAAAAGTGAAATTAGGCTTCACTTGACAGGCTCTAATGGCTTAGACTACGAGGAAACTTTGCGGGTCTTATAATATCTCCCCTTGGAAACATTCATCCTCGAATATCGCTAGTTAGACTAAAATATCGAGAAAATAAGGATGCACAGCTGAAACAAATGGCTAAACCGGCTTTATATCTTTCTAAACTTTTGAATACTTTGAAAGGTACAAGAACTTGTCGTAATAATAGCTATAGAGCTGAAACTCGGATTAGAGAGGAGCTGAATGAAGGAAGGTTGTTATCTTCATTCGAATCTGAACTAACTTGCCTTTTTCTTATTATGAGGAGCTGACTCATGCTGAGATTTTAGAATTTACTTGATGTGCTCATGGTGCGATCGTACTTATAAACTGCGAAGCGATAGTTTATACAGGCTTAAATCATGAGAAGACGAGTCTAAGATCACACAGTCTGATCTGGAATACTTGGAAAACAAAGATCGTTCAGTGAATACTTATGGACTGAATCATGACTAGATACTCATACTCAAGTGGAGGATTTCTTCAACTGTCATTCTAGGGAGTTCTAACGATATGAGGGAGCAAGGAACTTTGGGCAAGATCTGAACAGGACATCTGAATAAGAGATTACAATATTGCTATGACTCTATAGCTCGGAATGTAGACCTATGAATCATAAGTCGGGATATAAGTACTGGGCCTCAAGCAATGCAACTTCTTACTCTCAAACTTAGCAACACTTCTCAAACACTCCTTTAACTATACTATTCCCCTCAAATACTATACTCACTCGGTCTAACTTATAATTTTCACATGGCACTGATACTTCCATCCACTAATGTCTAGACTGAACTAAATTCTTTCACCATGTTCAAGCCTAACTCAAAGTCACAAGATACACCACATAACGCTGTAATACTAGTTTGAGCCATGAATTCAACACACCCTGCATTTCATAACTTCTCATCTAATGCAAGGTTCTCATTACCACTCCTACAACCACATTCAACTTCGTACTAGACATTTACTAACCGACAATACATTCATCCAGATATAAAAACATAATGTTCAAGCTTATATTTATACACATATGCACTCCTAAGCAACCATTCGTAAGGCATCTCTTCATATTCTCTAAACCTCTATCAACAACAGATTTCCTTCACTATGCTGAAGAAGACATATATAAAATTTTAACTAGCCATGACATGTACCAAAGACTTGGCCTCAATTTTACTTCACACTTACAGTCTCAGCTAAAATAAGCATACAATAATCTTTCAATAACAAAAAAAAGGGTTTACTCTCTCCCATTAAGACAACTATTCATTATCACTATCCTGACCTGAGGAAAGGTAACTAAATGGTTAGAACAGGAAGACCTGAAACATGAAGGGATACTGTGTATAACTTGACACCCAACTGAGGCTTGAGGAATTGAATATTTAACATCGTGAACTCATCAAAAAAGTTTGATCTGAAGACATGCTTGCTATAAGTCTGAATTTCGCTGATCATTAAGAATATTGCCTGAGTATCGGAACTGATATACTGTAAAGCTTGAGTACATGGGTCATGAGTTGCAAGACCCAAATTTGGAGTTCATAACTTATGAAATGTGATTCCAACTGCTGAAAAAACTGGAACTCCTCGTTTTAGGAATTAGAAGAGTACATGATTCTTTATCGTATGCATGAACGCGAATTAAGATCATGGAACTAAAACGTAATGCATGAGTAGGTATTGGGAAAACTGAAAATACTGAAATAAGATTGGATCAAGCATCAATCTTTCTTACAGCTATTCTACAACTTACTGGTACATCTACTAGAATCTAAAAGCTTAACTTGGTTACTAGTTCTATCATCTCCTCCTTAGATTTAAGCCATCACTCTGAGGCTGTGAACTACTATATAAAATCTAGTCTAACTTCAATCACTTTACTCTAGAGTCTGGGATATAACAATGTACATGAACAAAAGAACTTAACCTGAATTACTACACCTGAAAGCGCAAAACCAACTCCTAACACTACCTTCTGAGTTACACCCTATCTTTCTATAGCCCCAATAGTCATCATATAATACTTGAACACTTACTAAATTTGGATCTGCATGAGCACCCTATAGTCGGAGTGCACGCCGCCTAGTGCTTCAACTCTTATTTTTATTAGCTCATTCTTCAAAGTTTCAAACTTAGATTCTAACGCTTAACGTGAATATCTCCAAACCTCTGACGGACCATACTACTTCTGTTATAGCCAACCAATTTCACACTTGTAAACTTATATTTCTAAACCATGAGAATCAAAATCATACTTAACAGGATCCACATCTTCAATTATAACTCCTTAACTTAGTTGTCAAGAACATCATATATTATCTAACTAGTCTTTCTCCACCTAGCAACTCAACATTACTACTAACCACACAACATGCAATAATCCTCGAAAATAATTACAGCCCTTTAGCACCTTGGGCGTACTTCCACATCATACATACAACATCATACTTTATTACGAGACAAATAAACTTAGGCTCTTGCATACACTATTCAAGCCTACTAGATCACTTCCATACGAATAACATTCACAGCATATCAATTATTATATCCACCTCACACATCATCTACTATTCGAACTTAGTATCTCGTTCTAGCTATGATTAACCACAATCTTGACAACCATTCTTACCTGCCCAACATCCGAAAATACTAGCCCGCTAAAACCTCATAACAATAATGATCAATCACAATCCTGTGGTTTATCTTATTTACAATATGTTACCACATCTTCCTTCTACACCTCATTACTATTCACCTATCTATACACCTAAACTTCTTTCATAGCTCTATAAGTTTCAACAAAACTTCCTCTTGCAATCTCAGGAAAGCCTAAATTAACAACACTCCTCCACCAAGTACTTTTATCAATAACCTATACTTTTCTAGCACAACAAACACCGTCCACAACTCTTTTCTTACTTCAAGCAAACAATAATTCGCCCTAACTAATAACTCCTTCTCTCCCTTCTACTAAACTAACACACAAGGACATATCACTTCATTACTACCTCAATTATATGCAAAAGATTCGGCTATACATATATTCAATAAATCACACTTACCACCCTTCTTGTCACTACGCCTCTAAACCCCCAATTCCAACCAACACAAGAACAACAAGATGAATAACAAGTTGCTAGTGAGTCAAAATAGGCCTCACACGGCTTCACTAGACTTTTATTTTCAAAAACACAATGATAACAAGATAAAAAGAGATAGAAACTTGATACACAATATTTAATGATCTAAGAATACACATCTTACTCTGTCTTAGCTGAACGACTTATAAGAATGAGGCATAACTTTAAACTTAAGGGACTTATAACACACCAGAAGGCTCCTCTCAAGCCGCTTCATAAAACTTTTAAAACTTTTTGCTAGCAAGTCTGAGAGCATAATTAAGGGAGGAACTTGGAACTTGCCGATTAGATTACCTCAAGAACAGTACATAGATAAAGAAGTAGTGAATATCATTATGGATTCTGAGGAAGAAATCTGAAAACACATCTGACTTGGGCTTAGTGCATGATTTTTTTACAAACATGATAAAGCACTTCAATATTCAGAACTCAAAAGCACTAATGGGATATTTTCTAGCCTTCGTATAATCACATAACTATCTGTGGAGAATTAAGCTTAACTATTTCTGGTACCTTGAAAATAAGGCAGAAATGGCCTGAATAGAGTAAGATAAAAAGCTGTTTAAGTTTCTTAGAGGACCGTTCTATAGCACGATCTGAGACTTGAAAGAATAGAGACATTTCCTAAATGCCTTATAGCTTCTAAAAAAAAAGTACAAACGTCTCTGTACCGTTCTGAAAGACTCTACTAGACACGGCTTCACAGACACCCTAGGACTCTTGAACCTTGTACTCTGATACTAAGTTTGTAACACCCCAAAAATGGGTCCCTAGACGTCACATGGTGCTTAGGGTCACAAGTGATCCCAAGATAACCATGCTACTGGCATACTTACAAGCAACTGAATAAAATACATAAATCTAAACAAAATCAGCGGAAATAATAAAAACTCTCTGAACTTGATCAATACAAAATCTGAGTTTACAAAATTACAACTCTGTCTTTACAAACAAAACTGAAATAAAATACATCGACAATACTGACTATCTATGAAGCCTCTACTAGTACAGACTATGGGGAGCTGGGTCATGACTCTTAACTATCCCAACTCAATACGACTGAATAAGGAAAATACAATACTTCTCAAAGTGTATAACTGACTCGAGCCCTTGAATTAAAAGGACTCATCTCCTGCTGACTGAAAGCTGTGAACAGACTGAATATGGTGTATGCGCTACAACTTGTACCTACATTATGAGACAATGTAGCATACAGACGTATATGTGGATCAGTACTTTGAGGATGTACTGAGCATTTACATAAAACAATATCAATACTATTTAATGAAATCATACATGCAAATAGGAGTGACTCACATGGCTTAAATAAGTCTAAAATATAAAACTCATAAATCATAAATAGTGAAACATGTAACACAAATCTCGTGAGTCATTATACTTAACTTTAAAACCTATACTCTTCTCTTATTCTCAGTACTTAAAGGCTAAAAGAAGCTTTAAACAATACTTTCAAACTTGTGCTTTTATATTGTGGAGAGTAAAATTTACAGACTTAAAACTTTTAGGAACTTTTAACACTTGAGAACTCTGGAACTCTTTTAGACTTGGGACACTTGGAACTCGGGAGTTTTCTCTAACCGACATAAACCATGTGAGCTACATGGAGTCCAACGTCTTGCCCACGTTGGTGAGAGATATTCTATCCTTACCATCGGAGTAAAACCTCATCTTTGGTGATCACTATATCGGCCTTGGGCCCATAAATCTCGAGCCTACAATGGCACTTAGTTCCGAGGTATGAGACCTTGGAATCATACCCAACTCGATTCTAAATACTACTCCCATACTCAGCTCAGAACTCTTTAGAAATCCACCTCAAAATAACTCAAGGGTCTTTAATGAAAACCAAAACATATTTCTCTTGCTTTAAATCATAAGTAGTGTGGATTCCTATCTTAGCTTTTGAAAGTACTTATCAAAACTTGTCAACAAGACTTTGAGATCATAATCTCCTTATAAACTCATCACTTGTACTTAGGACTCAAAATATAAAGCTTTAATACATTAAAATCATATTTAAACTTCATGCTCAACCATCATCTTAAAAGGCTTACAATCATTTCAATCAAGATATCGGAAAAATAACTCATAAAATAAATCTTATGATTTCAACATCTTAAAATTCATGCTTGATAAAAAAATATTCATAATAATCTTAAAATCAGGAAAATTCGGAAATAGGTATGGAAATTTAAACAAAATTATATAATTCAACCTTTAATCCATGGGAAATATCAAGATCTTGCAAACAGTAATAATGGGTATAAACCCTAACTTCAATTTCATGGAAAATCTCATAATTTGTAGAAATTTGTATTTAAAATAAGCGTTTAGGCACAAGGGTGAAAGAGTTACCCTTGTTCAAACGCCATATACCTTAGATTTTGAATGTAGATGAACAAGCATGCTTGAGACTCTTTTTTGCACTCTTGAATGAGGGTTCTTGAAGCTTTTGACTTGGGAGTCTTGAATCCTAACTCAATTTGTGAAATCTATGGTGAGTTCTTGAATTTCTTGAGGAAGATTTAGACCTTGTTCATGGGAGTAATTCTTGCAAGAAAACGTAGATTTTTTATGCTTAAGGAGAATATGACATTTTTGCCTTGGCCAGATGTATTTAGATGTTGGAAAGGATGAAAAATGACCAAAAAGTCCTTTTTCAAAATAACTTAAAAATACTGAACGGGATCTTCGATGGCTCGTACGACGGTCTGTCGCTGGCTCGACGGTTCGTCTGCCTGCCCATCGCACCTGGCCAGAATGGGACTTACTGTCCTGGCGACGATGATTTAGGCGACGGTCCATCGCTAGCTCGACGGTCCATCAGCCATTCCATCGTGCCTGGCCAGAAGGTGGACTCATTGTCTCCACTACGACGGTTTGGGCAACGGCCCATCGTTAGCTCGATGGTCCGTTGGACCTTTTCGTCGCACCTGGGCAATTCAGACTGCTTTCTGTAATTCAGCCATAACTTTCTCTTTTGGTGTTGGATTTTGGCGAAATAGGTATCGTTGGAAAGATAATTCAATTTCCCACACAACAAAAAGTCAAAATTAGGAAAATTCTATATGATTTAAATAGTACTCACTTTGGAAGCCATTTCTTAGTCTTTTAAGAGCGAAATTAGGCTTCACTTGACAGATTCTAATGGCTTAGACTACGAGGGAACTTTGCGGGGTCTTAAACCTATTTAAAAATTATCTTATATGATAGTATATTGATAAAATTCTCTGCCTCATGAGGAGTAGGCAATTAGCGTACCCGGATGCATATGATGCTGCCGATATGATAATGGACCTCAACTTCTACAATAATTTCAAGAATAGGTACGATAAGCTCATTAAGCTAGCATCAACTCTCGGTGGCCTAGGATTTGATTCATTAGTTTCTAGGTTCTAATGATATGAAGATATGATTAATTATGTTAGAGAAAAAAAATCATATCCACACAACAAGAGCTGGACCAAGGCAAAGAGAATCCTTACAGCATGAACATAGAGGTAAAACATTTCATGGCTTTTAGATACTACTCGAGAACGGAATGATGAAGGCTTATGACTTCAACTCACCTGGTTTTGACGAGGCCATTTTTTTAGCCACATGCAGCCGCTATTAGAGTTGTTCCCCAACTTGTTGAGATAGAGTAAACTGATGAATTATTTGCCAGCAATAGTGTTAATGAAGCAAACATGAAATTTTGAAGGTCGAAACAAGGACATAAATCTTTCAAAAAATAACACTGGTGCCGCAAGTGGGTCCTACGCGCTTGCACACATCGAGTGTTTGCTGACCGACATAGAAATGACCGAGCCAATAACCTTTTTGTGAAATAACGTTGTGGTAAATATGCAAGAGGTCTGGGCTTATAAGGTACTAACTAAATGCTTGGAGCCTGTGTATAAAAATAAAGATGTAGAAACACAAACACCATGATGATATTTATGTCGTGCAATTTTTTATATTTGATGAAAATTGATTTTTTATAATGTAACAGATTGTCTATCTGTTGTAACAAATAGTCTATCTATTCTAACAGATAGTTTATCTGTTATAATAGGTTGGTCATTCGTTGCATTATGCAGATTTTTATATCTAAGTCTATCTGTTGCAATAGATAGGTCATCTATTGGAATAAATAAAAATAGTAGGAAGACCTATTTGATAATTTTAAACAGATGACCTACATGTGGCAACATATGTCTAAATCTTTTTGATATGTGCCAACGGATATGTTGTCTGTTGCAATAGATACATTATCTGTTGCAATATTCGAATCTAGAATTACATTTAAATTAATAAGTTTAAATATAAGGATAACATAGACATAATAAAATAAATTGAAGCCTTCAGAAATAACATGAAATAAATCAACAAATAAAAAAAATGTAAAAATATTGTTATGGGTACAGAACTCAACAAATAAATCAACAATTTAAGTTTTGATGTAAATAATTCATAAGGAGAGGTTATTACTTTGACGAACTCACGTTGTAAAGATCTACTCAATATGGACAAGTAGTTCTTCATCCAGTGCTATGGAATTCGGCTTTGGTCGTCGTGGATCTTAAATATCGCTTGCGTACAGAACCTGAGCTTTTACATCTCTGTATTTCCATAAAAGAGTAGCATAAAATTTACAGAGTAATCTGGCATCAAGTACATCATTTGGTACTTGTAATCCATCGCTCAAATACTCAGCATAAGCGGCAACAAAAAGACCGCAATCCCTGCATTTTTAGAAATCACATAGTCCATATCTTGTAATTAATGTAAGTGTTGTGAAATTTATGAAATTAAACTAAATCATGATACTTTATTGATAATTACAGGGTACCAATGGGTTGTTGAGCAATTTCTTTAATAATTTCTACATTAAATGGACTGCTCATTTTATCCCGGTATGCTTCAATTATTGATCAATTAGTATGAACTTTTTGGTCCAAAAAGCCACTTACATCAAGGTAAGTAGGAAATATTTTAGCCAGCTTTTGTATCTCAGACGACGACCCGGAAGTCTCCTTCCCGACATCGAGTCGTAAACTCAGATGCGCCTTCCTTTTAGAACAACGACAACCAACACCCAATGGAATGTATCACCGCAATTGATTGGAATGCACACTTCATCGACCAAATACCAAGGTAAACCCGCTGGAATGCTAAAACCTTTGATGATATTGATTAAGCCTTTCTTATTTTAGAAAAATTTTGGTTGTTGTTGACAATACCTATCGTAGGAATTATTGATGTAAGCTTTGTACAAATAATTGCCTGTTGTGTAACTGTATTATTTTTATTTTTTCAACTTGGCCTTCTTTTGGAGGTAGTAAAAAATTACATCGATGTGTTGCACATATTATCAAATTAAATAATTCAGATTACGTGACAGTAAAATTAATACACAAATATAATTAAATAAAGTATAATAGTAAGATGTATGACATTTAAACCTCATCATTCCAGCAAGTTTAGGGTTATGACATCAAGTAGAACCAATTTTTTATTCTGGGATGTGCAACAACAAAGTCAAACATATCAAAACCAAGACCCAATTCGTTCACTTTATAGTGTTCGTCATTTTATTTTCTGCATGATTTATATGTGTTAATGTCATGTTTTTACAGCAAGAATTGTATAAATCGATATCTTTAAAGTGATTTATTTACCTGCCAGCATGAAGCTTTAACAGCCCATTGGTAATCCATCCTGACTAGTCGTCGATCAACTTTGTTAGTTTTTTGGAAGCCTCGTTCGAGATGTTGAACCCTTCAGATGGGTAATTCTTTATTCTTTCGGACTGATAGGATTCACTTTTTCTTCGTATCTGGAAGAAGTTGATGGATTATCAACTGTGATATTATGTTGTTCAACAGTAGCTTCTACTCTGACATCCACCCGAAAAGTCAGAATTGTCAATGCTAATCACAGAGATACTGACTCATCTGTTTTAGCAAATCAAACGGGTCTTCCTCATATTTTAGTTTGTCCAAACAAATGAGTCATATGCTACAACAGATGGATAATCTGCTTGGACAAATCAAAATTGGATGAAGACCTATATGATAATTTCCAATAGATAACCCATCTGTTGTAATACATGACTCGTCTGCTTGGACAAACTAAAATAGTAGAAAGTCTATCCCAATAGATGACCCATCTGTTGCAGTAGATAAGCCATCTGTTGGTACAAATTAAACTAATAGGAAGACCTGTTTAATTTGCTAAAATAGATGAGACATATGTTGCAACAGATAATGTGTCTGATGCAACATGCTAGTCAACTATTGTAATATATGCATATATATGTTTGATAATTTACAGTAGATGTGTCATCTGTTACAATAGATATGTAGTCTATTTGATTGTTGGAACAGATGATATATATTTATTTTCTTTAGCTCATGTTGATCTCCCATAGCCATTGAACAATGATCAGAAGTGCAAGATAGAGACAGAGGAGTTTCAATTTTGCTTTTTTCGATGCTTGATGATGCCTTGAAATTTTCTTTTCTTCGCCTCTTAGCCGTTTTAATCTCTAATGGAGTGTATGAATGTGAAATCCTCTTTAATGGAATGACACTCCTCTTAGATGCTAATTCTTTACAAAAGCACTTAATGCATTAATAGCATTAATCACTCCATCATGTTTCGCCTTGCAGCCTTGACATTTGCATACAGAACATTCACTAAGAGGGGCAAAATTTGTAAAACCAATATGATCATAAAAAAAATGGTTTGTTGTTTCAAAACACTGCAAGAGGAGCATGACTATCCACAACAGTAGCACCACTACCACCAACAACTCCAGCACCACTAACACCATCAGCAACAACAAGCCCACCATCCAAGATTATTTTTCTTGTTATGGTTGTTGCTCCAAACAATTTCCTTTTTACTGTATCGATGACCTTAGGGTCTGATAATGTTTGCACAAACCATAAAGTAAGAAAATGTGACATCTTCAACTCTCGATTGGTCAGAACAAACCACAGATGCACAATCTAAAATAAATCAGTACATATATTAGAATAATGACTATATCATTTAAAAAAATCTTTAATTAAAATAAAATCTTAATTAGAATTAGACTTACTGTTTTCTTCGGAGGATTGGAGAGATCAAAAAAATTTGCATTTTTATCGGTATTGACCGACAACCATCTCAAGATTCTTGGACATGAAACTTCTTCCTGGTGGTTCACTTGTTGTCTCAAATAAGGAATGACTTTAAATGCCCAAACCTATAAAATAACGCTAATAAATCAAAAGCATTATTCCATAAAAAATAAATGAATCATAACAAAGAAAATATTTACTATGAAAGCCCATAGAAAGTCATATGAGTTGATTGTCTTTGGCGTTAGCGGAGTTAACAAATATTTGACAGTCATTTTGAAGCTTCATAACCCGAAGGATAGCTGTTAAATACCTCAAGATCCTCGGATAGTTTTATTAAATCGAGTGGTATGTTTTTGTTAACGTCTCTCACCCAAAGAATGTACAAACCAAATCAAGCACAATGATTGCTTGTGGTTCCTTGAAAGTTTTTTACCTTTCAACGCCTCTATAAGATTTTTATTTTTAAAGCTTGGACCAATAAGGAACACCAAGTCATCACCATCACTTGACTTGTCTCTGTCTTTTTTGGGTTTGTGGAGTGTTTTTTTAGGGTTACAATAGGTATTACTTGAGAAGGAGGAAGAGGGTAACATTTTAGTCTAGTAACTATGGCAAACTCCTTCCAACCAAAACAAACAGGCATGTCACAATAATTTATCCACACCTCATCCATCTTATCTTTATTTTCATACATAAACCTACGTTTGAGAAGATCATATACCATTTTTATTTGAAAACAAGTATTGTTGTCCTCCGGTAAATCAAGATATTGCCCAAAGCAGCTGTCCCTCAAACAAGCATCTAATTTTTTATCTTGAAGTATTTTTCTAAAGGAGTAAAAATATTTTTCCATGGCTGAATTAACCACGAAATTACCAGTTAAATCTGTAGCACCATCGCACTGCATTCTCACAGGATAACTATCAATGCTAAAGGTTTTGACCAACTCTTCATTGGAAGGGCTATTAGCATTTGGATTATCTTCTTTGAAAAATTCCTCATTCCCATGTTCAGTATCTTTTGCTTCTGATTGAGATAACGCTTGTAAAGCAAGCTCATAAAGTGGTGGATATAGCCTAGCTGCTTCACTTGTTCCTTTACTCGGAATTGATTTGATTTTTTTTGGGAGCCATATTATCTAAAAATAATAGGAAAATAAAAAAAATTATAATTGATTAAAGCATCGTTAAAAAAGATAATGGTAAATCTAATATGTACAACACAGTAAAATAGCAGTTCCAACAGATCACACATATATTGCAACAGGTGTTTTGTCTGCTGCAACATATAACTAACCTGTCGCAAAGGAAGATTAATTTGTTGTAAATAATAAAAACAGCTTCTATACTATCGTAATCTCTTTCAACATATCACTCATCTGTTGAAACAAATGACTGGTCTATGCAATAGATTAACTATCAATATTGTTTAAATTTTTTTCAACAGAAGTCTCATTTGGGAGAAATTAAACTATTACAACAGAAGCGTAATTTATTATAAACAATAAAAATAGTTTCTATATTGTTGTATTTCTTTTAACAGATCACTCATCTATTGAAACAGATGCCTGTTTTGTGCAACATATCACTCATTTGTTGAAACAGATGACTGGTCTATGCAATAGATCAACTGTCAATATTATTTAGATTTTCTTCAATAGAAGCCTCATCTGTCGCAACAGATGAATTATCTGTTGCAAGAAATCAAATTCTTGGACATGTCATCATATTGGAATAGTTGATAGGATTTCAAACAACACATTATTTATCTGTTGCATCAAATGGTTCATCTGTTGTAGGGAAAAAACAGTAGCAGGATTTTGTTCAATAGAACAGAAATAATATCACCATTTAATATCAAATATACCATTTTTACTAGGAACAACAACAAATTAACCCAACAACACCCACACAACATAGACGCGAAGAACATCCACAGTGACCCAAAACACCAAAATTGTTGTTTTGTTTGTACAAACACAAAGAAAAAAAAATCAAACTTAAAAAAACTCAACAGACACCAAATTGAATCAACAGTTCGACAACAATAACTACAATAACAACAAAAAATCATTTTTCACTTTGGAAAGAGAAGAGAAGAATAAAAAATACCAGAAATTAGGTTTTTGTTCAGCCCCCACTTCAACTTTAAGCAGCAAATATTAAAATTATTAACCAATACTAGAAGAGAAAGTTGGCTCAAGTTCCTCTTTTTTTTAATAACTAAAAGCCCTAATTTTTAACTTGTAAAGGAAGAAAAGGGATGATGAATAACTCGAAGTTGTTGTCGCCAAAGAGCAATGTTGTCACGTTGATTGAAGGTTGAAATTAGAAAAGAAACTCGAAGACCAGCTATTTGTCGCTGAAAGGTTGAAGTCGCCGGGGATTGAAGGGAGAAATTTGCAGAACTGTTGGTTGGGAAAAGCTTGAGAGAAGCAGTCGAGATAGTGAGAGGGGAGAAAGGAGAGAGACGGTTGATTTGGAGAGGAGAGCGGTGTAGGTTGATTTGTATTTTTGAAAAGATTAGAAAGTTAAATATTAATCAAGTCCACAATCAACTTAATTAAGTTTTCTAATTACGTTTGACCCTTTAAGTTGGTCAATGTCACCGATCCTTCATTCAAGACTTAAATGACACTTTTCCTTCAATTTTCTCAACTTACTTTAAACCTTTAACTTAACACACATTTATTTACCCCCCTTAGCAGCTTTAAAGTGAATTAATATCACCCCCAATTCTGACATAACAATTATTTTT
>NC_061111.1:229173062-229236063 GCF_002878395.1 Capsicum annuum | reverse complement strand
GTGATTAGTTGTACATTTTTAGTATTAACTTAGAAAATAGTAATTTCATAGTTTTTAAGACTTTAAAATTAAGAATTTTTAAAGGTGTCGAACAAGAATTGTCAATCTTGAAATAGTAATTTCATTAATCAGAAGAATATTCTTTTACATTTTTTTAGGTGTTTGCTAGAGTGGATGAATTTGTTTGATGGGTTAGCGGAATTTGAAATTTCAAGCGGCAAAGTTGGGGGTAGATGGAGAAAGAAGAGAACACAATGTGATTGAAGTAATTGTACGTTGTAATTTGTGAATCATTTGGAGCTTTTGATAAATTAATGTTGCTGAGTTGATTTCCCATTAAATTCTGTTGGAAATTTTGGATTTGAGGCTCCGCCGGCGCTGTGTTTGAACTCAAATTGATAATGATTGCCTCAGTAGATTTTGGAGATTTTTGGTGGGATGTGCTTGCGGGAGGCTGGCGCTGCTCCTGATGTTGGTTCGCCGCCGTCAAGCTCGCCGGAATCCATCAGGGACCTTTTGATAAAATAAATAAACTTTTCTCCATCGAAATCCGCCATTGCATCACATGTCTGATGTTAAACTTTTTTTTTAGAAGTCAATGTTTGATATTTTTTGTGCCCGAATGTCTAATGTGCTCGAATTTCGCCGCCGTCAAACTCGCTAGAATCCATCTGCAATGTGCACTTTAAGTATGAAGAAGATAGAAATGTGGGTGAATATTCTTTTATTTATTATATATATATACATATAATATTTAAAAAATAGTTTATTCGCATAGCTCCGACGTGACAGTGATGTGGCGCTGATATGTCGGCGCGTGTGATGCACTCTCAGTTATGAGAGTGGTACATCTTTAGAGTTGTATTTAATACACTTTAAATATGTTAAGGGGTAAATAAATGAAAGTTTAGTTTACGTGCTAAAATAAGTTGAGCGGACAAGTTCATGAGGAAAATACTGTCTTTTTTTCATATTTAAAACTTATTAGCAATACATAAGCACGCACAAAAGTGTTTATAAAAAAAATAAATTCTAGGTAATATGGTCAAAATATTAGTTACTTCTATCAAAATAGCTACTTCCTCCGTCCCATTTTACTTGTCCCAAATTGGGATGGCATAACAATTAACAAAAATAATAAATAATATGGATAGTTTACTAAAGTATCTCTATTAAATGATGTTTACATTTTAATTTTAAGAAAAAGTAATTAATGCAAAGGGTAAAACATAGAAAGAAAAGTTTGTCTTATCTTGATAAGTAAAATGGGACAAGTAAAATAGGACATCAACTTAGCTAATTTAGAACTGATAAAATGGGACGGAGGGAGTACCATTTTATGAAATCAATTCTGGGCATTTAAAAGTAATCAGTTAATTATCATCATGAACAAAAGTTTGATCTAAAACATTTGTTTTATAATGAAACAGAATCTAGGAAATATCGCCAACGTACTAGTCACTTTTATCAAGCATAACTACTTATTTATAAAATCAATTTTCAATATTTGAAATTTATCAACTATTTATCATTATGCATAGAAATAACACACATAGAAGTGAACTCTCAATATTTTATAAGGAAAAAAAATCTAGGAAATATCGCTAAAAGAGTAGTCTCTTCTATCAAAATATATAAATGTACTTACTTAGAAAATCAGTTCTTAACATTCAAAATTAGCATCTATTTTTCATCACACAAAAGTAAACTCTTAATATTCTTTTATAAGGAAAAAGATTCTAGAAATTATTGCTAAAGCATTAGTTGTTTTATATCAAATGCACTCTACTTATTTAGATAAACGATTCTCTAACATTTAAAACTTGAACTATTTATCATCATATACACAAGAGTAGGGGTGAACATTCGGTATTCGGTTTGGTATTTTCATAATTCGGGTTCGGTAATTTGATAATCGGTAATTGAAAGTAGATACCAAATATCATACAATTAAACTTCGATTCGGTAATTCGGTAATCGATAAATTAAATTTTGATTCGGTACGAAATTCGGTATTACCATATTAAAGTTGGACATGCTTGTAGTGATCCTATTTGGTGATAATAGTGGTGATTTCCAACCAACGTTTTCAGAAAAAATCAATTTTGTTTGGTAGTTTGACACCTCTGGATTCATAGTTTTACACTAGAAAAAATTAATTTATTTGGTCTTGTTACACGTTAATACATGTGACTCAATTAACGAAACATCTTAAAAACCTATGTTATTGTAGTTTGATCCAGCTCCAAGAAGGGGAGAACTGAATGTAACACGAATAACATTTACATCAAACTCGATGCAACACGAACTGAATGTAACGAACTGGATGTAAATGTGATGTAAAGTCATAATATTACTTTTTATAAATGTGATGGAGAGTAATATATGTTATGTTGTCTGCCAAATGCTGAGTTTTGCTTCTATCCGCTGTTGACATATGACCACAAGGATTAAGAAAGCTTGACCAAGTACCCTTAGTTAAATCCATATTCCGACCTACTTTAGGAATATTAGAGTTGGGCAAGTGCAGCCACCAATGGTGTTATGTATCATATCATGAAGACTTCTTTTTTTGTTGTTCCCTTCCACACCCCGATTTTCAGTCTTAGCGTGATATTTTCTTCAAAAGTTGTCATATGTTGTGTAAAGTTAAGAGTCTACTTTATGACTGTGTTTAACCATTCAAAGTTTGTTTGGGCAATATTCACATAAGTATGTGACTTTTGGAGTGTGGACTAGGTATGTGGCCTATAGGTCACTTAACTATAATTAGAATTTCGGGAAATACCAAATACTAAACGGTAGTAATATTTTTTATCAATTCCGAACCCAAATACCGTAATTTTAAAATTTTACTCCCAAATACCGTCCCAAATACCAAATTACTGAATACCAATTACCAATTTTTTTAATTCGATTCGATAATTTAATTTTTGATATTTTATGCCTACCCTACACAAGAGAGTTCACCATCCTTCTTAATAAGGAAAACAGATTATGAGAAATAATAAACAAGTAAAATATATGGAGAGAGTATTTACTACTTTCTCCATCCAACTTTATTTGTTTTTATTTGACTCATCATATCTTTTTTAAAAATATGAATAATAATTATTATTTACCTAACTATTAAAAATAAATATTCAATTCGTTCCTTTTTAGTCATGTATACTAAAAGTAGTTGTTTCTAAATACTTGTCAATTTAAACAATCAAAAAAGAATTAATTATTATTTTTCAACTTTATCTCAACATTTACTCATTCTATAATAATAATTAAGAAGCATGTAAATCAATAAAAAATTAAAAATTAATAAGGAATATATGATTCAAAGTACACTCTTAATAAATTTATAGTCTTAAAGATTATACAAAATCTTATTCTGACAACTAACAAAGAAAAGAAATAAATCGTATTTAATAACAAAAATAAAATAAACTAAAATCACAAAGCCCTTACTTTTATTTTAAATTAAACAAATAAAGTCTAACAATTATTTTTAATCCACTATTATAAACAAGTAAATATGGAGGAATAATCAATATAGTATAAGAGATCCCTCAATTTTTTTCTATACAAGGAAAACTTCCCTAGAAGATATCGCCGAAAATCCGTGGTGATTCATTTCCCGCCGTGGGCGGCAAATGTTAAAAATTCAGAAAAAGCGTGAAAAAATTAAATATGACGTCAAAAAAGAGGGGGTAAAAAAAGAAAAGGGGAAATTGGGAATTAAACATACTAGGGCTTTGAATTCCCTTTTGGGATTTTGACAAAAGCCCTAAAATACAAAATGCGTGGTGGCACTAGAACAACTAGACAACAGCAGCAGCAGCATCTTCAACAACAACAACAACAACAGCATCTCACTAAAGGCTCTACCGTTGAAGTTACTTCCGACGAAGAAGGATTCAAAGGCGTTTGGTTCGGTGGCACCGTACTCCGTCTCTGTAAGAATAAGGTGTTAGTCGAATACAAGAGTATTGTTGCTAACGAAAATGGGTCGGATCCATTGAGAGAACTTGTTAACGTTTCATTTGTGAGGCCGGTACCACCGGTTGAACTAATTGAGGGGTACGAGTTAGAAGACGTTGTTGATGCGAATTATAAGGACGGTTGGTGGACTGGGGTTGTAACTAGGGTTTTGGAAGATAATAGGTATCAAGTTACTTTTAGTAATCCGCCTGACGTACTTGAATTTGGTGTGTCTGAATTGAGACTTCATAAACAATGGGTCAAAGGGAATTGGGTCTTACCCGGGAAGCAGGTATTATCATTTCGTATCCGTACTGATATTAGGGTTTTGTGATTTTTATTAGATGTTGTTGTTTTTTGGGTGTTATGGGTAGGGATAATTTTTTTTTTTTTTTTGCATGTGTTTTGGAGGAAATGTTTGATTTTAAGAAATCGTCTTTTGGTGGGTGGGTGTGTTAAATGGGTTACTATATTGTGTTTTTGGTAACATTTTGGTTACTATGTTGTGTTTTGGTAACATTTGAGTTACTATATTGTGTTTTTGGCAACATTTTTAAGAAGTAAAGTTATTTTCCCTATTTTTAGAAATAAGATGTTTCACATTTCAAGGTAACAAAGCATTGCAAATGATTTGTCATGTAGGAGGACATTTTCCAGAAAAAGATTCATATTTGTTGCTGTATAGTTTTCATTTCTACTTAAAGATTGTAGCTTTTGTTGTGTAAGGCTGTTATCCGCTTGAATTCTTGATTTCTATAATTGTCCTCTTATCTTGTCATGTCTAATTGTCGAAAGAGAACAGACTCACTCATGTTTAGTGTGGGGAAGAATGTGGAAGTATCTTTTGATAAAGATGATCGCCGTGATGCTTGGTTTCCCTCAAAAGTAGTTGAACAATGTGAAAATGGCTCTTTTTTGGTGGAGAGGTATCGGACAATCGACAAAAAGGGGCGTATTGACAATGTAACAGTTGATTCCTCCCATATCCGACCTTTACCACCGCATATCAATAGGAAGAAATTCAATTTGCTGGAAAAAGTGGATGCATTTTATGATCTTGCCTGGTGGAGTGGTATCATCACTAGAGAGCTTGCTGATAATAGGTATATTGTCTTTTTTAAGCACACAAACAAGGAGAAGGAGTTGAGTGACTCTGATTTGAGACCTCATATGGATTGGAAAGATGGGCAGTGGTTTACTACCTCTCGGGTATGGACCATTTGAATTCCTTTGATTTTCAGGTCTTGTTACTCTTATGGAATCAGACTACTATTTTGTTCTTTTTTCCTGGTGGTCGTAATGGCGGTAGTGGTTTTACTTATATCAAAATAACAATGGTGGAAGTGTTCTGTTGCTGACCTTTTATAATCCATTTGCTGCTGTAAGTTGTAAATAGCAAAGCACCAGTTTTAGTTTGCAGTTGTTTCCCACTTTCCCAAGTAACAAACCACCCAAGTGTAGCAAATTAAGCTAATTCCCAGTATCAGTATGTGAACATCAGAGTTGCATTGACTTTGAGATGATGTACAAATTAGCTTAATTTTTCCTCTGAAAAAGTTTATGTATAACAAAAGACAAATAATGACTTTCTTCTACTGTCATTGGATATTCATCTAATCTCGTTTGTGTGTTAGTATTTGTTTTATAAGTTGTTATGCCCTTATCTTGCCGAATTCATTCTTGAGTTATTTGACTTTCTTAATTGTGCATCTGATTATACTTTCAGGACCTTCCAATTCCTTCAGATTGTCAAACTAATGGAAGCAATAACTGCACTGACACTAGTATTTCACAAAAGGATGTTCCTCTTGACGGATCAAGCATTATGAATGAGACATCTGAGGAAAAAACACAACGTTCTGTGAAGTATATAGAGGATCTTAATGAGCCACATTCAACTGATGAGATTTCACCGGAGGAGACATTGCAAAATGTCCTTCCCAGCTGTGATTCTGCATCTCCACATCCCGCAGAGCTGCCCAAAGACATGTCACTTGAAGCTTGTAATCTTAGTTCAAAGCTTTCCAAAAAACCCCGTACAAAGAGTCCCTTTAGTCATACTAGCCCAAAATCTGAATACGCTGAAAAGAAGATTTCAGTACCTGTAGCTGTCGATGAGCAACCCCATAACCGCTCTTGGCAGAACAGAACTGTAAGCCATTTCTCAGTCAGATCTTTTCTTGCATAATGTGTGTGCGTGTATGTTGAGTCAGGGCTATTAAAAGCCATCACTTCATTGCTTAAAGAAATTAAATGATGCGAAGTGCGGTGGTACCTTTCATGGGTGAAGCCATGTGTTTCAGAGAAGTGTGCGTGTCAAATAATGGTGCTTTTTTTGCATGTCAACTTGGGGTTTGATTGATAGTCAGCATAATTTTATATTGGATGCTAAGATTATTTATTTTATTTGAAATTTCCTTATTATAATACTAAATAGATTCCTCTATTTATGGTATTTTTTGATCTTTTCCATAAATTGTGCACTTAATGAAGTGTGTTCTTCATTTCATGCATTTTGCTTCAAGCTCCATGAAACTTCTTGCTTTTTTTTTTTTTGCACTTTTTGATCAATAAAAATGCATGCGACTGTGGGAGCAATCTGTTTCTCCTTCAGCTACCTTTCTGGTTCGCGTGTGTTGAAATTGATAGAGAAAGGAATGTGAGGTGTTGCTATAAGGACAAAGTAAAGCTAGTTGTGTCCTGTGCAACATCATCTCTTATAAAATTGTATTAAATGAATGTCTATTGTTTGTCAAAGCGTTTCTTGTAGAATTTACAGCAGCGTTGAAGCATAAACTAATATGCCACTTTAGTAGTGGCGTGAAGATGTTGAATCGCGTCTCACCTGACCTGTTTGTACCAATAGAGCGCCCTCTCTATTGGGTCAATAGTATTGGAAGCAAGCGTCAGGTTAGTCTGGCTACTTGTTAGCTAATTAGGTCTGGCTTTGCCAATAACCCTTCAGGGTGGAGATAGCCCGACTAATCAGGCGAGCCAATAACGGGAACGTAAATGGTCAATTTGTTCGTCTTTTTTTTAATTTTGCTTTTCCTTTCTTACCTGACTATATTAGCATACTGGTTTAACTACTTGAATGTTAGTACAGGAGCTTACTATTTTACCACCGTCTATCTTAAGGAATAAGTCTGTTGACCAGCCTAAAGCCATTAAGTCTCAACATTTACTTAAAACCTACCTAATTGGTTGTCTTCAGTCTCCTGCTTCCTCTTTTCCTTCAATGGTGAAAGTTGAACTGCTTCTTCTTTGTTTGCTTGTTACATACTCCATCCATTTGAAGGGCGCTTAACTACCTGCATTCTCCATTGTGTAATCTAGAAAGGTTCCTGGACTCCACACAGAACTTTTAATTGCTAACCATAGCAGAAGTTTTCTATGGCGGGGCGATTGCAATGGCTTTACTCTGTTCTCTCATTGGAGGGTCTACAACTTCAATGGATTTGGTCTGATCTGAATTTGTTTCTTCTCCCTTCTCCTATTTTCCATTTGTTCATCCTTTACAATACTTATAGGCAAATGAGGAACTACAGTGGGTATTTGGTTCTTGTTGCTGATTCTTAGGTTGCTCTCTTTTCAGAAGTAATCTCTTGGGTCTTTGCTTTAGTTGTGACATGTGCTCTCTTTGAAAATCTCACTTGTGCCTGAGCTACTTGTGGATTTTGGGGATCCAAAGATCTTTGCCTTTGAGCTGAGCTGCGCCTTCTAAGGTTTGGCTTGTCTACGGTGGTGAAAGGTCAAAGAAAATTCTTTATTTACAATATGCTCCTTCGAGTTCTAATTCCGTCAATCAGAGTTCATATTCAGTCCATTCATCTATCTTATCCAACAACAAAAAAGAACAAGAAAAAAAAGCTTAGTTTGCATTCATCCAAATCTGAGCTGAAGTTGTTTCTTCTCCCTTCTCCTATTTTCCATTTGTTCATCCTTTACAATACTTATAGGCAAATGAAGAACTACAGTGGGTATTTGGTTCTTGTTGCTGATTCTTAGGTTGCTCTCTTTTCAGAAGTAATCTCTTGGGTCCTTGCTTTAGTTGTGACATGTGCTCTCTTTGAAAATCTCACTTGAGCCTGAGCTACTTGTGGATTTTGGGGATCCAAAGAACTTTGCCTTCGAGCCGAGCTGCGCCTCTAAGGTTTGGCTTGTCTAGGGTGGTGAAAGGTCAAAGAAAATTCTTTATATACAATATGCTCCTTCGAGTTCTAATTCCGTCAATCAGAGTTCATATTCAGTCCATTCATCTATCTTATCCAACAACAAAAAGAACAAGAAAAAAAAGCTTAGTTTGCATTCATCCAAATATATGCAGAGGAAGAGATGCCAGGAACTAGGTGAAGAAAAGAAGGGTGGGGCACTTGAAAAGTTGCGACGCCTAAAATCTCCTACAACAGGTATTATTTGTTTACTTGGTATCTTTTTTTTGTTCTTTTGAAATCTAAATACAGTTTTAGAGCTGCTCAACAGGTAACAAGGATATTGCACTAGAAAATGCTGCTGACGTTACTCAAAAACGTTCTACACGTAAAGAAACTGATGTTCCTGTCATCATAGGGTTGGAGTGTACTAAAGTTAGGAGCTCAAAGACTAAAAGAACGCGTCAGATTAATAATGAATCTTTGGAGCCTATCGGAGATCAGAAGCAGATTGATGCTGCTGTAGAGGGTATACAGGTAAGAAGAGATTCAAAGGCTATAATATACCGATTCAAAGGGTATAATATCCGCAAACTATTCTGTTTGCTTTTGTGCTTTGGCATACATTGTTGTTTAAACTCGATTCATTGTCTATAGGAGGAGAACAAACAATTAGGTGATGAAGAGGGCAGTAGTCAGAAAAAAAGAAGGGGAAGACCACCTAGGAAATTGCTTAATGCCCTAGAAGGTATTAGCACAGATTCCTTGGGTTTTCAATTGGATGGTGGAATTTGATTTTCAGTTTTATCCTGAAGGTTATCTGCTCTGCTTTTGTAGATATGCAACCAAGCGGAGATCATTCAAAAGATGAGATTTTAGATCCCGTTGAGCTAGCAATTATGGTTAATGAAGATGGTAAGGAGCAACTAGAGGTTCCAGCAGGCCCCAGCAAAAAAAGAGGCAGGACGAAGAAGATGACCCCAACAAAAATGTCAAGTGAAAAAGCAATTCAGTCTTCGTCCCAGCAGCATGAGAAGCATTACGTGAAGAGGGAAAAACGACAAGCAAAATCTTTAAATATTGAATCTCAAGCTCAAGGTGAGTAATGGCGTCTGTAGTAGTAGTTGCAATTTTTGGGATGGTGTTGGCAATTTGGTGCATGATTTTGACCACTTTGGTGGATGTGCTGTATGCAGATAGAGCAACAGGCTCACTTCTCATTGTTGAGTTTCTCATTGGCCTTCTGTAGGTTCTGTTGACTCTTCTGCAGTGAAAACTGCTGAATCAAACAAGATAGCAACCGAATGTGAGGAAGCTCTTGCTGAAATACCCTTCAACGGATTTGATGATCAACCCCTTGCAAAGTGGTTTGAAGAAATACAGTCTCCTACTTCTGTTGATGGATTGAGTAAGCTACTGACCTTTCATTAGTTTCTTCCTGTTCTGACTGTTTTTTGATGATACGTTTCTCCTCCAGGAATTTCACCTGCACGTAGTCCGAAGCAATCTGCTGAGATGTGGGAGAAACAAGACATGCCCATGCAAACTCCTGTCAATGGGACCCCAGCAACTCAAACTGCAACCCAGAGCTTGCCATTTGTGAAAAATACACTGCTTTGGTCAACAGTTGAAGCCATGGATATTTTCAAGAGGATTCCTCAGAAGCCACATTTCAATCCGTTGCTACAATGTAAAGAGAGTTCCCGTGAAGGAATGGCTATAGGTCATATGGTTACCTTTTTAAGCATAGTAGAGAGGACTTCTAGACTGCACTTTGACGATCCTAGAAGTAGCTTTCAGGAAATCTTGGAGACTCTCAGTGACTTGGAAACCCATGGATTTGATGTGCAGCTTGTGCGAGATCGTATAACGGAGTTGTTGTTGATGAAAGATAAGCGGGAAAAGCTTGAAGTCCAAGTTGCAGATATTGATAGTCAGATTATCGCTCATAACATGGACAAAGAACGTATTGATGGAGAAATTGAAGAGATCAATAAACAAATAGCAGAATTACAGGATAAGCTATCCCTGGCTACCTCAAGAAAGGTGGTTAAGGACCGTGAAATTGATGGTTTAAGGTCTAAGTTGATGGATATTCAAGCAGACACGAAGAAGGCACATTCTGAATTTGACAGTCTCACTAGTAAACCTCTTTAACTGCTGCCAGCATGTCACAATTGATGGTTTCTCTTCAAGCATGGGTTGCTGCTATTGCTTGAATGATATATAATCACTAGTATCTTAGTTTGGTAGGTGCTTTTAGACCATTTGGCGATCATGCCAAATGTGTATATGTCCTGTCTAGGTAACTTCGTTGGAATAGTACATGTTTTTGGATGGTCTATGGTTTTTCAGCTCCAGACTACTTTTTGTGAACCTGAAGGTTCAAAATGACTTTGGAAACTGATTTAACCATGGGTTTCCTTGTATGTGATGAATCTGATGCCGTAGTTGATTGGTCCTCTGTTAATTTTGTTCTTTGTTAGTCTTCATATAGTTTCTATCCTGTTTGATATTGTTGAAATTTGTCTAATTAGTTGTGTCATGGGTTTTGGAAGTTAGAACCAAGTGTTGGGATTGTTAGGATTCACCTGCAACGCTTTGTGTCTTTGCAAATGTTCATAAGCAGAATGTGGATGCTGATTGCTGACATCCTCGAAATCTTGGACCTTTAATGGTGCTCTACCGAGGATATTGGATAATTGCATCACAGTTCAGTGTGATGCTAGTTGTTTCCTGGGTTTTCTGCCAAGGAAGGAGCTAGTGTTTGTTGCCGCTGTCAAAGTGCGCATTTGGTTGGTTTCCTTTTGCTTGTATAAGAATCAATTGCTTCACCATTATGCTTTTACCATTTGACCTTTTGATTGCTTTGGAGTGTCATTTTTATTTCAATTTTTTGGCTCCTATCTTATTAACCGACTAACTACAATATTTATCCCAACGCAAGACCTAGGTCCTTTTACCTCTGCAGCCACAAACGTGATAGCCCAGGGTACCTTCAGTCCTCAACTGGGCAAAGTGGAGCAAAGAGGCTAGTTCGATGCCTACCTAGTTCTTGGGTAGTTGGGCGTAGGAGCGGACCCGTAGTTTCATTTATGACCTACAATTCCGCGGACCTCTATAACTTCGCTCAAATCCTTTATACATGTTGAAAAGTTCATTATACATGTGATCGCCAGTCTATTTATTTTCTGTTTTCAAATCCATTTATGTAAATACTATTAATTTGAGATCGTTGCAGATACTCATACATGTTAAATCATGGGTACACTTCTTAAACCTGTACTCTCTCTTTCCCCTTCATTTTATGGGTTGTAGTTGTACTCTAATTTAGTTATCATCAATTTGGTCCGTCTAGTTCTTCTTCCCTCTCTTTTACAATTAATGGAAACGTGACTTCTCTTTCTTTGTCATTATACACTCATTATTATGACAATAAATTAGTTAGTTTAATGATTTCAACTGCTTACTGCTACACCTACTGGTTCCAACTTTTCTTAAATGCTACTCCCTTCGTCCCAAAGTAATTGAACTATTCGATACGAAGAAAAATATTTTAGGACATAAATTGTAAGTTACTTTTCACTATTATCCTTTTAATTATTCTTAAATAAAATATGAAGTACTTAAGAACCTCATTAAATGAAAGAGTAAAACTGGAAGAAATTTCTAACACATCTCTTAAAAAATGAACAATTCATTTATTTAAGATATTGAAAAATAATTCAATAATTTATTTATTTTGAAATGAAGGGAGTACTAGTAAAATTCCAAAAGAGTACTAACACGTTTTCCGTATATTACAATTTGAAATAATCAATTATGTCCAGATTTTTAAATACGTAGAGCTAAATACCGTGCAAGAATGGCTACGTTGCTCGATAGAAACCGATAGTTGCTTTGATAAACCAATAAATAAACGAGGAATCTCGGTTTCCAATTTGTGAACACTATTTTCTTTTGTTTTGCGCTAAGTTTCTTTCTTAGTTACTTGTAAAATACGAATTGATAATTGTCAATGATGGTAATAGCAAGAAGTGATATGGGTCGAAAAACACTACACGGACTAACATGCATGCTGTTCTAATTTTGTTAAGGAGGAGAAATGGTGTGGTTGGTATGGAAGAGATAATTTTAAATTTTTTCAGGTTGGATGCTCTTTGAAAAATATTATTTTCTCAAAAAATAAATTTTTTGAAAATAAGAAAAATGAGACTTACCTTGTAAAGATGGGGAAACTATGTCTCATAGTGGCAATACCACATACTGCATGGGTTGTCTCCTCCCTACTCCCCAACATATTTCACCCCCACTCGACCCTATAGTCAGAATTCTTAATTACCATCCTCACACTTGATAAAAATCAAAGAAGGAAGAACAAAAAAGGGCATATGTGAATTAATATCTAAGCTATTGAAATTATGGACAACAAGGGATAAAAATCTTCACCTTCCAATTGATTTCAACTACTCAAAACACAAACTTGAAAAATTAAAGAATATTAGAACCACAAATAGAATTTTTGATTAATCAAGCTAAATAAGTTCACCAACAATTGGAAGACTCAACTACTAAATATCCACTAATTACTCACTAAATTAATTACTAAACTCCTTAAGGAAATTCGTTAAGGGAAACTATAATTTTCAAAGTTCAATATTCATCAAAATCTACTTTCAAAATAAAAAAAAATCCTATTTATACTAAGAAAATAAAGAAGACAAATTAATTTTACAATTTTGTCCTTAATGAGATAAGGCCTTGTTTGGTTGCCTCTTTTTGTGAATCTTGAATTTATGAGATAACCACTTTCACACATAGCCTCTTCTCTCTCCTCTTCACTTTGATTGACTTTTCACACATTATACATTTTCCTTTGACATTCAGTAACGGACTCAAAATTTTCGTCTCAAGGATTCAAAAAAAATAAACATGCTGAAAGCACTGATAAATTAGCGGGTGGAATTAAATATCAATGGGTCAGATCTTATATGAGCGAATTTAAATTAAATAATTTATATCTAAATCAAGTATTTTTATTAAAAAATTTATTAAATATATAATAATATTTACTTTGAATTAATTTATTGATTGAATTATTACTATATATTAATTTAGTATTTTAAAGAAACCCATAAATTTTAAAATTTAAATAAAATTATACTATAAAAGCTATTTGAAAAAGTTGACAAAAAAAATAACTTTTTTAAAAAAATAATAAAGAAGGGCCTAAAATAAAAGAGGCAAGAATTTCATCCGATGAGGCTCAATCTTAGAGTTAATAGGAAACTTTAAACACCCTTAACCACTACACTACACTACACAATAGTGTTGTGTTAAAAAAAGTTCAATGTGTAATATATATAAACACGTAATTTTGTCCCTTCCGAAAGTGTATTTTTACTCATTTTTACCCGTCTTATCACGTACCTTCGAGTTCATTTGTGTTTATTCATCGGGGAATGTCCCGAAGTATCTTGTACTCGGAGGACGTTCGTGACGAAGGCTCGGGGCATTGGATAAAGCATTGGAGCGTAGTTTAGAATTAGTCTAGAATAAAGTAGGTTTACATTTTCGTATTTTGCTATTTCGGTTTGTAATAGTTGGACTGGACGTTAACTTTTTTGGATTTTTGTTTGTTTGTTTTGTTTGTGTTATGTGTTTTGTGGTTTATTCACTTTATAGTGTTAAATTAGCCGATATACTCCACGAAGCAACCACAGGATCGAGGGGTGCCTAATAGGGCTGTGGAAAAATCGAACCAACCGATAAAAATATTATTGGGTTATTGGTATTGGGTTATCGGGTTAACGGTTTTTTATTGGTTTTATAAAAAAAATTATTGGGTAAACGGTTCGGTATCGATTTTAGCTTATTAGGTTATCGGTTTAAGGATACACTAAGTTATTGTTTTATCCCTATTTATGTTATATATTTAAATCTCTCTCTTTATCTATCTATCTATCTATCTATCTATCTATCTATCTATCTATCTATCTCTCTATATATATATGTATATAGATTATATGCATTACTAATTCAGAATTCAGTGATTCACAAAGTATTAACCTATTCAGGGCAGCAAAGGCACAATATAAAGTTCGGTTATTATCATAATAAAAAGCTTGAAGCATTTATAGTTTCCAACAATCAGGATTCAACTTTTTTCCTAACTAACATATAGTTCAAGTTTGATGATTCTTGTAAACTAAAATACATTGCGTAGGTTTTGGCGGTAATTAAGATTTCATTTTTTTTATGTTAGTTGTTACTATTTATATTTTATAAGTATTTCCTTATTGGTTTTACATATTTAAAAATCGAAAATCGATAAATCAAACCAATAACACGTAAAATCGAACCGACCGATGCACACCCCTAGTGCCTAACACCTTCCCCTCGATCAACAGAAATTCTTAACCGGAATCTTATTCGCGGATCAGTTTAAAAGAGTCAAAATCATTTTGAAAAAGGATTTTCAAAGGTGACTTGGCACACCAGATTTATGACAAGTGGTGACTCTGAGTTTTGATTGTTAAAATGTAACACCCCGTACTTAATTACGTGCATTAGTCATTGTTATATGTGTTGGGGTATATGTATTGATCCTAAGTTAGGTATATATGAGTTTAAGTATGAGTATTGATTATTTTGAGATGGTTTCAAGTGTATAGTTTGATTATAGGTGTATAGGAATCGACTTTATTTATATCGGAATTTTCCCGTCGATGGTTCCATACGAAGGTTATTGAATAAGCTTTCCAACGATATAAAGATTTCCAAAAACGGATAAGTTTCGGATATAAGCGAGCACGTTCGAAACTTTAAAACGGTGGCCGGGATGTGAACAGTAAACTGTGCAGGAAAACTACTGAGGCCTGCCAGTTTTTTGGGTCAACTTTGAACGATCATAACTCCCTCAATATAATGAACTGGGAGGGCTACCACATATCAAAAGAAAGATCTCTGAGTCTTCTTTCCAATGCAATTGGTTTCATCGAAATCCAACATCTGAGTAAGGAGTTATACTCGTTTTACTTCAGCCTCTCAAAACAGATTTTTAGGGTCAACTTCAAACGATCATAACTACTTGTACAGGACGAACTGGGTGGCTTACTTTATATCAAATGAAAGACCTTTGAATCATCTTTCTAACTATACCAATTTCACCCAAATCCGATATCGGAGCAAAGAGTTATGGCCGATTTACTTTAGCCTATCAAAACAGTCCACCATGGACAGATTCGGATTTACTTAAATTTTTAAGGGCAATATGGTCATTTTCCATCACCTCTTGAACGAAAATTGGTCATTATATACATATACTTAGCCTTATATCCATTATTTATCATCCATTATTGAAAACTAAGAAACCCTAGCCAAATTTCAACTCCAATTATCTTGTGATTCAACCGTAGAAAATCCAAATTGATTCCGTAGTTGTGTTCACCGTCTCAAGGGCTTCGAGAAGCACCCCTTATTTGTGCCAACAGGACTTCGAAATCAAAAGGGCCATTTTTTGGTAAGGATGTAAATTATGTTGGTGTTATTTATATGGATATGTACATATATATGCATGTGAGCATAAGAAGTATGTTATTTGATTGTTGTTGAAAGATGATTGGAAATGATGTTGGATTATTCTTGTGCATGGTTGGATTATGTTAAATTGTGAAGGAATTTGGGGTGATGATGTGGTATTGATGATGTGGTATTGAAATGATGATTATATATATATACACACATAAACCTATTGTTCAAGTTGGTTTTTGGAATGTTTTGCAAATATTGGTAGTATGGAATTATGGAAGAGAATTGTGGTGTTGGGTTGCTAATACTAGATGCCAAACATTTCATTGTAGATAAGTGATTTGTAAAGGCGGGAAGTTGTGTTGAATTGGTATCTGAATCTACAACGAGGTATGTAAAGCATACTCTAACAATGTTCTTTGGCATGAAAACACCAATGTTCCATCAAGTAAGATCCCGAGGTTGTCCAAAAACATGTATTGTTCTACGTTACCAACGAAGTTGTTTCCATTCTATAAAGTGTCAAAATGTTTCATTGATATACCAAAAGACTCCTATTTCATTGTTGTGATATTGATGATTCTGAAACACATTGTTGATGTACCAATGAGTCTTTATTATATCGTTATTGTATAGAAGGTCTATTACTTGGTTCCTATTGATGTATCACTGTTTCAAAGTATCAAAAATGTGGTGACGACCGAAATAACAATCTCAAAGATTAATTGAACTAAGTGATGAAAGTTCTCTCTTATCGGGTGGTATCCCAGGGGCATAAGCCTAGCATGGGTCGATCCCTATTTCATGTGTTTATGGGTGGTATCCCAGGGGCATAAGCCTAGCATGGGTCGATCCCAGTTGATATGTACTGGAGGCAGCCTAATGGTCACAGTACAGTACAGTAATGATTACAAAGACGATAAGAACGAAGGTAAAGTGATTGAATAAATACAATGTGGTCCACTCCTATTACGACTTATTCACTTGTTTCTGATTTCTATTAAGCTCCTATATCATATGTGATTATTTACAGCTTTACATACTCAGTACATATTTCGTACTGACGTCCCTCACGGGGGACCTGCATTTCATGCTGCAGGCACAGGTACCTCAACTCATATACCGCACAAGTAGGAGCCAGGTCATACAGCTATTGTTGGTGAGCTCCAGTTTGCTTCGGAGCTTTCCGAGTCGGTTCCTTATGTTTTGTTATTGTACATGAGTCACGTGTGGGCGGGGGTTTGTCCCGACCCTAGTTATGTCATGTATATCCTAGAGGCTTTGTAGACATAAGGAAGGGTAAAGTCATGGAAGTTTATATAGTAACGTTATATTTGTATATGTGGTGGCCCCGACGGCCAAGTATTATATATATATATATTTGTGTGTGTTGTGCTGATACAGGTAATTAGACCTTTCTATATGCAACGACGTGCTGTCCAATTTTTTTTTTTGGTGACATGTAAGTGAAAGTACAGGTATTTGAACGGGTTCTCCCGGGCCTTCTCGGCTTCGGGTGCCAGTCCGGCCCGATGGGATTTTGGGGCGTGACAAAAGTGGTATCAGAGCGGTTCGTCCTAGTGAGTCTACAAAGCCGTGTCTACGTAGAGTCTTGTTTATCGGTGTGTTGTGCACCACATCTATAAACAGGAGGCTATGGACATTTAGGAATTGTTTCTTTTCTTCATGTCTTAGATCGTGCGATAGAGCTTATATTGTATATGAAGTCATAGTTGACCACTGAATCAGTTTGTTTCTCTTATTATAGTAATGATGTCGGTTACCAGAAGCAAGAATACCGGTAAGCAAGTAGATATGGCTGCCGGAGAGGGGACTAGTAAGTCACCCACTGAACCAGCTAATCAAAGTGAGGCTCCAGCTGAGCATGCATCAGAAACTTCCCCCAGTCCGGAAGAAATAAGGGGAAGGAGAACTATATCCCCAGAGCCACCTATTAATGTTGTTGATCAAGATCTTAGAAATGCAGTGCAACTTTTGACTCGTATAGTTGCTGGGCAAGCTCAAGGACAAGCCACTCCTACTGCAGGTCCTAGTGGTATAGATAGGGCGGCTAGCCTTCGAACACAGGATTTTCTTAAGATGGATCCTCCCACTTTTACTGGATCAGATCTTAACGAGGACCCACAGGACTTTATCGATCAAATTCAAAGGGCCTTGGATGTTATGCATGTAACGGGTAGAGAGACAGTGGAGTTAGCGGCGTATAGATTTAAAGGGGAGGCTATATGCAATGCATAGATCTTCCAATTTGGAAGTGGGACATGATCAACATGGATTTTGTTACAGGTTTGCCTCGTACAGCTCGAAAATTTGATTCTATATGGGTGATTGTAGATAGGCTTACTAAATCCGCACATTTCTTACCCGTTAAGACCACTTACACAGTTGAAGAATATTCGAAGCTGTATGTTAAAGAAATAGTCCGATTACATGGAGTGCCAACTTCTATTATATCGGATCGGGGAACTCAATTTACTGCAAACTTTTGGAAGTCTTTCCAACGGGGTTTGGGAACACAAGTGAATCTGAGTACAGATTTTCACCCTCAGACGGATGGACAAGCAGAGCGCACCATTCAAACACTTGAAGATATGCTACGAGCATGTGTTATAGATTTTAAAGGCAGCTGGGATGATCATTTACCTCTTATTGAGTTTGCCTACAATAATAGCTATCATTCAAGTATCAAAATGGCACCATATGAAGCTTTATATGGGAGAAAGTGTAGATCACCAATAGGATGGTTCGAAGCGGGTGAAACTCTTATGTTCGGACCGGATCTTGTGTATCAAGCCATAGAAAAAGTCAAGGTGATACAACAACGGCTAAAAACAGCCCAAAGTCGTCATAAATCATATGCAGATATTCGGAGAAGAGGGCTGGAATTCTCTATTGGAGATTGGGTATTTTTAAAGGTATCACCAATGAAAGGGGTTATGAGATTTGGTAAAAAAGGGAAACTAAGCCCACGTTACATAGGGCCATATAAGATTACCAAGAGGGTCGGACAAGTTGCATATGAATTAGAGCTACCCCAGGAACTTTCAATGGTTCATCCAGTGTTTCATGTGTCAATGCTTCGAAAATGCATAGGTGACCCCTCTCGTATCACTCCTATAGAAGATGTACAGGTCACAGAGGATCTTACTTATGAAGAGGTACCGGTTGCTATTCTAGATCACCAAGTTAAAAAGTTAAGGAACAAAGAAATGGCATCAGTAAAGGTACTTTGGAGAAATCAACAAAGGGAAGAGATTACATGGGAAGCTGAGGAAGCAATGAAATCTAAGTACCCTCATTTGTTCAAAGATGAAGAGGAAGTTCAAGAAACGGAGTTAGAACATTAACAAGTAAGTTTTTGTTTATATATGCATAGTATTTATGTGATGATGTGAATGTTAATGGTGGACTTGAACTTGTTTGGGCTAAATAACTACATTCACATTCGAGGACGAATGTCCTTAAGGGGGGAAGGATGTAACACCCCGTACTTAATTACGTGCATTAGTCATTGTTATATGTGTTGGGGTATATGTATTGATCCTAAGTTAGGTATATATGAGTTTAAGTATGAGTATTGATTATTTTGAGATGGTTTCAAGTGTATAGTTTGATTATAGGTATATAGGAATCGACTTTATTTATATCGGAATTTTCCCGTCGATGGTTCCATACGAAGGTTATTGAATAAGCTTTCCAACGATATAAAGATTTCCAAAAACGGATAAGTTTCGGATATAAGCGAGCACGTTCGAAACTTTAAAACGGTGGCCGGGATGTGAACAGTAAACTGTGCAGGAAAACTACTGAGGCCTGCCAGTTTTTTGGGTCAACTTTGAACGATCATAACTCCCTCAATATAATGAACTGGGAGGGCTACCACATATCAAAAGAAAGATCTCTGAGTCTTCTTTCCAATGCAATTGGTTTCATCGAAATCCAACATCTGAGTAAGGAGTTATACTCGTTTTACTTCAGCCTCTCAAAACAGATTTTTAGGGTCAACTTCAAACGATCATAACTACTTGTACAGGACGAACTGGGTGGATTAATTTATATTAAATGAAAGACCTTTGAATTATCTTTCTAACGATACCAATTTCACCCAAATCCGATATCGGAGCAAAGAGTTATGGCCGATTTACTTTAGCCTATCAAAACAGTCCACCATGGACAGATTCGGATTTACTTAAATTTTTAAGGGCAATATGGTCATTTTCCATCACCTCTTGAACGAAAATTGGTCATTATATACATATACTTAGCCTCATATCCATTATTTATCATCCATTATTGAAAACTAAGAAACCCTAGCCAAATTTCAACTCCAATTATCTTGTGATTCAACCGTAGAAAATCCAAATTGATTCCGTAGTTGTGTTCACCGTCTCAAGGGCTTCGAGAAGCACCCCTTATTTGTGCCAACAGGACTTCGAAATCAAAAGGGCCATTTTTTGGTAAGGATGTAAATTATGTTGGTGTTATTTATATGGATATGTACATATATATGCATGTGAGCATAAGAAGTATGTTATTTGATTGTTGTTGAAAGATGATTGGAAATGATGTTGGATTATTCTTGTGCATGGTTGGATTATGTTAAATTGTGAAGGAATTTGGGGTGATGATGTGGTATTGATGATGTGGTATTGAAATGATGATTATATATATATACACACATAAACCTATTGTTCAAGTTGGTTTTTGGAATGTTTTGCAAATATTGGTAGTATGGAATTATGGAAGAGAATTGTGGTGTTGGGTTGCTAATACTAGATGCCAAACATTTCATTGTAGATAAGTGATTTGTAAAGGCGGGAAGTTGTGTTGAATTGGTATCTGAATCTACAACGAGGTATGTAAAGCATACTCTAACAATGTTCTTTGGCATGAAAACACCAATGTTCCATCAAGTAAGATCCCGAGGTTGTCCAAAAACATGTATTGTTCTACGTTACCAACGAAGTTGTTTCCATTCTATAAAGTGTCAAAATGTTTCATTGATATACCAAAAGACTCCTATTTCATTGTTGTGATATTGATGATTCTGAAACACATTGTTGATGTACCAATGAGTCTTTATTATATCGTTATTGTATAGAAGGTCTATTACTTGGTTCCTATTGATGTATCACTGTTTCAAAGTATCAAAAATGTGGTGACGACCGAAATAACAATCTCAAAGATTAATTGAACTAAGTGATGAAAGTTCTCTCTTATCGGGTGGTATCCCAGGGGCATAAGCCTAGCATGGGTCGATCCCTATTTCATGTGTTTATGGGTGGTATCCCAGGGGCATAAGCCTAGCATGGGTCGATCCCAGTTGATATGTACTGGAGGCAGCCTAATGGTCACAGTACAGTACAGTAATGATTACAAAGACGATAAGAACGAAGGTAAAGTGATTGAATAAATACAATGTGGTCCACTCCTATTACGACTTATTCACTTGTTTCTGATTTCTATTAAGCTCCTATATCATATGTGATTATTTACAGCTTTACATACTCAGTACATATTTCGTACTGACGTCCCTCACGGGGGACCTGCATTTCATGCTGCAGGCACAGGTACCTCAACTCATATACCGCACAAGTAGGAGCCAGGTCATACAGCTATTGTTGGTGAGCTCCAGTTTGCTTCGGAGCTTTCCGAGTCGGTTCCTTATGTTTTGTTATTGTACATGAGTCACGTGTGGGCGGGGGTTTGTCCCGACCCTAGTTATGTCATGTATATCCTAGAGGCTTTGTAGACATAAGGAAGGGTAAAGTCATGGAAGTTTATATAGTAACGTTATATTTGTATATGTGGTGGCCCCGACGGCCAAGTATTATATATATATATTTGTGTGTGTTGTGCTGATACAGGTAATTAGACCTTTCTATATGCAACGA
The DNA here is from genome assembly GCF_002878395.1 of Capsicum annuum. NCBI lineage: Eukaryota > Viridiplantae > Streptophyta > Magnoliopsida > Solanales > Solanaceae > Capsicum > Capsicum annuum. The sequence goes on along the minus strand of NC_061111.1, from coordinate 229,214,495 downwards.
CGTGCTGTCCAATTTTTTTTTTTGGTGACATGTAAGTGAAAGTACAGGTATTTGAACGGGTTCTCCCGGGCCTTCTCGGCTTCGGGTGCCAGTCCGGCCCGATGGGATTTTGGGGCGTGACATAAAAATCCTTTTCGAAACAAAATTTTATTTTTGTCACGTTAATAATAAAATAAAATTTTATTTTTGTCACGTTAATAATAAAACCTTTTCCAAGCATAAAATCAATTTCTTTTGATTAAAAAAGGGTGTGAAAATATATACACGTAATTTATAAATTTAACCTCATATATACGATGTCATTTTTCGAGTGACGGAGTCCGAACCCCCTGAGCTCCATGTGAATCCGCCCTTGTTGGCATCCTTCAAGCTCCAAACTATTATCTATATGTGAAAGCCCCTCCTAATTTTCCCCAATCTACTCATGCTCGTATCAATACCCCATCCTCATTTTCATATTGTTTGTCTAAATCGATTATATAGAACTACTTTTCCAACAATATTTTTTATTTACTAATCAAATACAAAAAAGGTAAGAAACTTACTTAAATTTTTGAAAGGTACTCTGTAGAAAAACCATCTCCTACATAACAAACAAATCCTTTCAATCAGCATAGGTCATTCAAGAAGTAAATATGATGTATGAATATGAAGAGATCAAAAGGAGGACCAAGGGACCCATCAAACAGTTAGTGCACCTACTACTATTCAATTTTATTGAACTATCATCTTTAACCAAACACATACAAAAAAAAAAAAGATAATAATATCTTTGTTATATAGTACCAAAATACACTTAGAACTTGTGGTTTAATATGCTTAATGATATTTCTGAAATCATAAAAGCTATCATTATATGTAAAATTTAATTAGATTTTCTTAAAGTATGAAATATATTATTCCCTTTTAAATAAAATAAATAAAATAATATAATATAAAATGAAAAAATAGTGCCGTATTACTCCTAATTCTATATCTATAATCTATAATATATTAAAAATGTGAAGATCCTTAGAAAAGTGATTTGAACTTTTTACCCTTTATTAAAAGACTGTCTTTTAGACAAAACTGTCTTTTTACTATTTTTTAATTATTATTTATTTATTTATTTTTATTATATTAACTAGACTCCTAAAATATATGAAAGGAAAATTAAATAATATTTTGCTTTGTACTGATCAATTAAAAAAATTCAACGTGTGTATATATATATATCTTCTTTATTTCATTCAAGTCATTCTGTAGGGTCAAAATTTTCGCTCAGATAAGAATTATTTTTATCAAAATCGAAGCTTTGTGATCACTATTGTATTGTTTAATCGAAACTTTGTGATCACTATTGTATTGTTTTGTTGTAGTTTATAGGTCGTAGATGAATGTCTTTTGAGGAATTTTGTGTAAAGGTTAGGTTTAATTGTACTGTCTTAATATCTCTATTAGTTTTATTATTTTGTGATAGTTTACAGGTTGTAGATGAATATCCATCGACTTGGAGGATTTTTTGTGTGTAAAATTTAAGTTTAATTATATTGTTTTGATATCTCTTTTATCATATTATTTTGTTGTAGTTTACAGGTGCTAGATAAATGTCGGTCAACTTTGAAGAATTTTTTTAAGTAAATGTTAGGTTTGATTGTATTGTTTTGATATCTCTGCTTTGAGATATTTTTTTTTGTGTAAAGGTTAGGTTTAGTTGTATTATTTTGATATCTCTATTATTGTATTGTTTTGTTAGAGTTTACAGGTATTAAATAAGTGTTGGACGGGCTTGAGAAAATTTTTGTATAAATGTTAGATTTAATTGTATTATTTTATTATCTCTATCATTGTCTTGTTTTGTTGTAGTTTACAGATGGTAGATATTTTGGTAAAGGTTATATTTAATTAAATAAATTTTCCATCTTTACATATTCAAAAGATGTTGAATTTAATTATTGTATTCGTCTTTATTATTTTTACAAATTTCCTATTTAGTGCAATGTTGGAATTCATTAAAGTGAGGTACACGCACGAGACGCGTACAACTAAACTAGTTACCAAAATAGCACTGTAGCGGCAGTAATACACTAGTACGTATGAGTAAATTAAAGTATAAATAACATAAATATCAACTTTTTAAAAATAATTACACTCTCTCTCATTTTTTTAATTACTTTACACTCTCTCCTTATTAATATCCATAACATAACTGACATATACATAACATTCTGTGTATATTTGGGATTTTTGTAATATATTTAAGGAGTTGAAATTTTTTGTAATAGTGAAAACATAAGTTGTGTATTTGTGTAATTTTTAGTAAATTAAACTCTCTCCGTCTATAAATATTTATCTACTTTTAACTTGATACATATCTTAAGAAATAGAGAGAATGGTCAAATACCCCCACTTTATAGTCGAAATTCCAACTACACACTCAACCTTTTAATTAGACCTATTACCTCCCTGATCTATTTTTTTTTTTCTACATTTATCACCCCATAAATGCTGAGCTGGCAAGGAAGGTGAAACACCCCCTCTAGACGCGTTTGTTTAGTCCCAGCACGTCCAAAATTAAAAGTTCAGCCTTCCACGTGTATTATACACGTCATTTATTATTTATTTAATGAAATAAATATGGAAAATTACTCTCTCTCTTCCAACGGTCATCTTCTTCCTCTTTATATGACCCATGTCTTTCTCCATCATTTTCCTTCATGTTCCAGCATTTCTTTTCTTTATTTTCTCTTTCTTTAACTTACTTTTTAGCTTTTAATCCCAATTTGTACTTCGATTCTTGAATTTTGTTTTGTAATTTGGTTCAACTATTAATTTAGGGTTTTAATTTGATGAACGATTTTGTTGGAATTCATGAAATGACAAATTCAAAATTGAATAAGCTTTGTATGGATGAATCAAATCCAATGGTCAATGCTGTTGTGAGATGCAAACATGGTATTTTGGTTAACTTGCAAACTTCATGGTCGAAGTCAAATTCGGGAAGAAGATTTTGGTCTTGCCCCTACTATGGTGTATGTATTTTATATTGTATTTTGCTGTCAATTTATATTCAAATTATGATAATGTCCTGATTTCTAAAAAAAAAATTCAGTCTCAAAGATGTAATTTTTTCTATGGAGGGACAAAGAAAAAGTGGATCCAAGATCAAATTTTATCATTCCAAGATTGGTGAACAAAATCAATGAGTTGGAAGAAGACTTATGGCTTAAAGAGGCCCAAATTGATAACTTGATGCGGGAGAAGAAGCTCAATAAAAGACCGAGATGGTGTAGGTTGGATAGGAAGATATTTTTATGTATTTTGCTTTGTGTTGCTGCTATGTTCATCAGCAACAAATGAACTGAAAGTAGTTGCTATATATGGTCGACTATGGTGTAAATTTTTTATACCTCTCTAAATATATCAGACTATGTTCTATTATGGTGTCTTTTGCGTAGTCTTACTTCAAATGTTTGTTGTGCTGCTGCTATGTTATTGTTTGCACTTGTGCTGCTGGTATGTTAATGTTTGCACTTTCAAAATTGTGTTGTGTTTCTGCTACATTGTTGTTTACACTTACAAAATTGTGTTGTGTATTGTTGCTATGTTATTATTTACACTTGCAGTGTCTTGTGTTGTTGCTATGTTATTGCTTACAATTGCAAATTTGTGTATTGTTAGGCAAAACCCCGTGCTGCTGCTATGTGTTTACACTGAAATTGTGTAATGACAATGTTGTGTTGCCATTATATCAACTTTACGATCATTTAACACAATAATAATGGGTAATGACAACATTAATTCATCAACAAAATATTCCAACTTCACACAATATCATCATTCATACCAACCATTAGGCACAACATAATCATTCATACCAACCATTAGGCAACATTCATCAACAAAATATATATACAACGCTTTAATTGTTTTCCAACACCAAAATAAAACTGTTTTCATGTCAACTGATCTAACTTAAAACAGTGCTTAAAATAATCAACATCACTACAATTTTCAGGGCATCTTGGACTTTGAAGAAGTGTTTTTTTTACTTGAATTATTTGAACTGCTTCCCACATTCTTCTTTCTTTTCTTCTCTTTAATCTCTTGTAGTTTTTTAGTTGATATTGCTGCTTTACCATTCCATTTCAGCTTACTGGTAGAAGTTGATGTATAGCCAATGTTATCAGTTATATCAGCCGATCTTGTTACCCTTACTTGACCAGTAGAGCAGATCTTACTGCTAGGCATGCCAGGCTACAGTGAAGGAAAAAATCTATTCAAAGACTCATACATTAAAGACTCATATGTACATAAGATACAACACAGCTAGATACTTACATTTAGGACTTTGAATCCATTTTCAGCTTGGAGCACACCCATTTCCATTACTTTTGACCTTTTCAATGAAGCTGCTTTTTTCCCTATCATTACCCCTTCCTCTTTTAGTAGTACCAGCCATTGAAAATGATGCACAATAATCAAAAGGTGCAGAACAGGATGCTGGGAAAACAGTAGGTGCAGAAGGTATTGGTGTTGCATTTTTTGGTCTCCCTCTTTCTTGGTGTTGCATTTTTTGGTCTCCCTCTTCTTTTTTTTTTTGTTGTTGACATGCTCTAATGATTTCTTATCTACATCAACATCCAAAAATTCGGTTACTAACCCCCCCCCTTATAAACTGGTTTCCTCCCACTAAAATGTAAGACCCCACCATGGTATCATCTTAGAGTTATCAACGTAAAATCATTCATGTCTTACCTGACGATAATAAAGAATCAAATAAGACATTGTAGCATAGCAAAAATATTTTGAAAAAATAAAAATAAAATTCATGAACATGCTACATAATTCAACACCAAAATAACAAGATATTAACATGGCCGTGCTATTAAACACCATTGATTTTTAAATTTTGTCATGTTAACAACAAATCGGAGAAAAGCCCTAATTTCTAATAAACCAACTTAAACAATTAACAAAAATCGTAATTTCGGAGTTTAGCATAAAATCCTAATTAATTTTAACTCAGTTTTGGAAAAAAGCACTCAAACTAACAACATATTAACACCCACGTCCTATTAAACACAACTGAAATTTTAAGTTTTCATATTAGGAGAAAAGTCCTAATTTCTAATAAACCCATTTAAACACTCAACAAATCATGTACTTACGAATGGATTATGCTATTAATCGAACACTTAGACAACGTCATAACAGAAAGATCAGTTAATTTAACTCAATTAATTTATAAAATTAGAGATTACCTAAAAACCCTAATTCAATTTTTCAGTTTAGGAAAAAAAAACATCTTGATACAGCAACAGGATGATTGTTTGAAAATCCACAACCAAAATGTTTTTATTAGAACAAAAACTACCAAAAAAAACTGATGAAATCGCGGTTTAGAAAGTAGAGAATAGAGGAGAGAAGAAGATGAAAGGTTTCGAGAGAAGAGAGAGGTGAAAGGAAATGAAATTGAAAAAATAAAAGAGATATTTTATTTTCTTTAGACGTGGACTAGGCGGATCAGGCGCATGAAATGCATGAAAGTCTTTTTACTTGGTTTATGTTGCCAGCTCAGCATTTAGAGGGTTAATAAATATAGGAAAAAATAGATCAGGGGGTAATAGGTCTAATTGAAAGGTTGAGTGTGTAGTTGAGATTTCGACTATAGGTTGGGGGGGTATTTGATCATTTTCTTTAAGAAATAATAAATAGAGGGGCGATTTTACTATATCATTTTTTAAATATAATAAATTTTTTATTTTGAAAAATGTAATGAGTAATGTATCATATTTAATAACAAGGATAAAAATAAATAATTTATCTCTTGATTTTTTATAAACCGAACAAATATTGTTAGATATTCAAAACAAAAAATAGATAAATAAAAATGAATGAAGGAAGTATATTATCTACATCTATAATCTATATTTATAATTTATATTTATAATATGTTAAAAGTGTGAAGCGCCTTAGAAATGTTGTTTGAACTTTTTGTCATTCATTCAAAGTGTTTGCTTTAGATAAAATCATTTTTTTACTATTTTTCCTCATATTTAAAATTTAATTAAATCTATTTATGATAAAATCTTTCCTTATTAGAAGTCATCAAAATTAAGGACAATTAATACTTTTTCATTAGTATAAGAATTCTAAATCAACTAAATTTTATTTTAAGAAAATTTGAAAAATTTAGAAATAAATATAACGACGTTAGAATAAGAAAAATTTAAGAAATACAAAATTTTTAAAATTTTAAGTGCACAATAAGAATGTAATCAATGATTTTATAAAGATTTGACTGTAAAAATAAGAAAAAAATTTAAATATAGAAAAAAAGGATAACCGTACCACAAATTAAGTTCAACTTGATGCGTCTGGCAATAAGGAAAAGAGGTACAGCATGACAAACACAAAAATGCTGATCACTTAGTTTCTCCTAGTTAAGCATCGTTTTTGTTGTGTTTTATTGCCCGAGGACGTGCAAACGTTCTAAGTTGAGGGTGTTGATGTGTTATAGTAATATAGAACTTCCGACGCTTAAAACGAAAAAAAGATGCAAGTTTTCGAGGTTATTTTGTTAGGGCATCATACGATGCCCCTTTTGAGTATGTTTTCCAGAAAATCATGTTTTGGATGTTAAGTTCGTAAAAAGGGTGAAAAAGGTGTTTTTTGACTATTTTGGAGCAATTATGAATATTCGAGATGTTTCACTTGAAACTTATGATGATAAAATATATATGTGCTTACACTAAAATATATATTTATGTTTATATTGTCATATTAAAATGTAAAGAATCTTTAAAAAGTAATTTAAATTTTTTATTTCATTAAAATTTTTCATAATGAATAAATTTTTTTAATTTTAAGTAATTAAATATTACACGTACTACTACTACTTATTATATACAGGGTTTCGACGACCTTTCTGTTGTCAACGTACCCTTCTTTAATGTATACATAAATAGTCTTTCGGGATCATGTAACAGGTGTACTTTCTATATATACTATTTTTTTTTAAAAAAACATACTACTCCTTCCATCTCAAATTATCCGTCTAAAATTTTCTAATTTGATTTTTCATTTTTACTTATTCTTTTTCATTAATCAAGAAAAGACAAATTTTTTTCATGTTTTACCCTTTGTATTAATCTTTTTCTTCAAATTAAAATGCAAACATCATTTAATAGGGACACTATGATAAACTAATCATATTATTAATTATTTTTCTTAATCAATATTTTATCTCAATTTGAAATGAATAATTTGAGACGGAGGGAATAATATAGAGTATTATTTAAGTATGCATTTAAGGGTGTGGCTAGTAGTTGGGTTGAACACGGTAATGTATCAAGTTTAATTTTCAATATAAACAAATAGTAGGTGACTTCTTTAATGGTGAGAGGTAGCAGGTATAAATTTAGTTGAGGTATACGCAAATCGACTCGAAGAACAAAAATTTTTCTTTAAAAAATACTTAGTACTATTGAAGTCTAAGCAAATAGCAGAATATTAAAGGCGTCTCAAATATCTTGGGTTTACCATCTTCTTCCACACCTACCTGCGCCTAAGTCAATTAATTGACATAGTCAGTTCCTGTCGTTAGGCAAATTTATAGCGGGTCATGTCTATTCAATTGAATTTATTATTTTCCTCTCCAAGTATATAGTTAGATCATAGTCCCTTCTTTTTTTTTATTAGTTCGCCATTATTCTAAAAATATTAATTTTAATTTAATTATTTAAATTTTAAAATTAAGAGTATTATATGTGTATGTGTATATCTCATTTATGAAATATTAAATACATTCACAATTTTTAAATTTATTGAATGGTGCATAAATGGTTTCAATTCTCAAAATTAAAATTAAATGATTATTACTAGTTTCAATTATAAATACTCAATGTTCTAGACGTAATGCATGAAATGGTATAATATGTGTTAAATTTCAATGTTTTGTTATTGCATTAATTATTACACTTTAAAAGACAAACAAAGATAAAAATATAAAATACATCTCTATAGATGTGTCAATTCAATAGAATTATTATAAATTTAAAATTATTATAGATTTTCCTTGCACTCCATCAAATTACTTTTCATTAATGTCATTTCATTAATGTCAATAAGGAGACATTGTGTGATAGCTATGATTCTTTCATTATTAGTTATATGTCTTAAAGTTGAACTTTTAATACTAATAGATTATAACGAGTCTTTCTCCTCGAAGTAGGTAAACAACACAAAGAAAAAGTGAATGCTGTTCGGCTTTCCATTTGCCTAAGCTTTTTAGTAGTGTATGGGGTATGGAAATGGTAACTTCACATGCAAAAAGTAGATATAACAAGTTTGCTACGAGTTCAATAAAATTTAATATTTTTATACATAAAATTCCTAATGTTTCAACAAATAGTAGTAACCCGTAATTCCCAAAGGTAAGTAGATTCAATGATAAGATTTTAAATATAGTATTCATCAAATATAAATGTTCACATGGCTTGATTGATCTTTCTATTATTGTTCCTGCATAGCTTGGACTAGGGAAAGAAAAGAAGAGTGGTAGCCTTTTAGGAGTGTTAATTATGGCCCCTGAATTATCCATGTGATCTTTAAATTCTCATTTCTCACAGGCTTCTTGCTCCAGCCACCCAACCACCCACCAACAAAAATAAATAAATACTTCCTCTTGTTACTTGGAGCAATTTTAGTATTTTAAAATAAGTGAATTTTTCAACATTTACCCTCCATTAAATGTGCATTGAAAGGGATGTATCATGTGTCTTTGCTTTTTGAAGAGGATAAAAATGAAAAAACATGATAAATTTATGTCTTTACTTTTTTTCTTAACATGTGTATCAAAATCCAACAATTAACTTAACATGGAAGGGAAGGAATACGAACAAGCAACAAAGAGCAAACACCATTTACTTATGCCCATTGGAGTACGTATTCTATGGCTCTTTTAAAATGGTACTACTACTCCCAGCTTCGGATCACTTGTCATATATATATATATATATTTCACTCCACTTGACAAAAACATATGAGTAGTGGATAATTTAATTAAATTATTTTTATTCTATCACTTGTTCCTGTTAATAGTACTTCTTTCTGTTGCACCACATTGATATTTCTCCATAAATAATGACTAATTAGGTGAAAACAAATAATTAATTATGTCTTAATTAAAATGATAAATGTTACGGATCATCTATTTTTAGTAAGGTCCGGAGAGAGTACTCATATATATCAAAATTCCCACTTTAACTTTTTATCCTACTGTTTATTAACTAAACCATCTGCTAAGCTTCTGGTTTAGTCACTCAATTATCTTGATAAGATTATTACTATTCTGTTCTGTACCAATCTTGGTAGCTGCAACATTAATTGTGTACGTTACTCCCACTCATGCAAGGTCTATTTTGTACCATTTCTTCTGGCACTTCTTTGCTGGAAGTAACAGTGGCAACTCTATGAGTCCTGTTTGGACCACTTAGGCTGGTGTTTGTTATATAATTGAGTTGAGTTTTTTGGGTTGTCATCAAAGAAGAATTGGAAAAAATGAGCATGACCATGTTTGGTGTGAAAGTGGAGGAAGGAAAAGAAGGCAAAAATGGGCAACCATCTATTGGTCCTGTTTATCGAAATCCAATATCTAAAAATGGTTTTCCTTCAGCTGATCCTGATTTGTCTACAGCTTGGCAACTCTTTAGGTAACACTTCTTTTAGTTTCAGCAAGAAAGAGTGAAGAAGAATGAATTCTTGATGCATCTTTTGAACATGAAAAACTGTTGAATTGTGTGTAACATTTCGTCTAAATCAGCCAAGTACGTGAAAATTCTTTTATCATAATGGGTGGTGGCGACACTTAGCTTGAGCTTTAGAGAGTCGTACATACTTTTATATACTTAATCATGTCTTCGAAACAAGAAAGCTGCAAAAGTCAAGTCCTTTTATATTTTCTAGTTTGCTTTCTCCATTATTTCTATATCTAATGTTAGTCATGCATACATCTTTATTCCTTATTTTCAGTAACGTTACACGGGCTGAAAGTAAAAAAAATAAAATTTTAATCTTTTGATCAACAGATCAGCTGTTGATAAATATCCAGGGAATAGAATGCTGGGATGGCGAGATTTTAAGGATGGAAAGGTGGAGCACAACATTATCTACTTATCTGTCATCCTTTGTGTTGGTGGAGTATAAAATATTTGTCTGTATTTACTCACCATATTCCTGTTCTTTTTTTTTTTTTTTTTAAATTTAAATAGTGGGGGCCTTATAACTGGAAAACCTACAAAGAAGCTTATGAAGAGATTTTGCAGACTGGTTCTGCATTACGGGCTCATGGTATCGAACCTGTAAGGAATAGACTCTTAAAATTTCTCTCAGTTTAGCTTCATAAGAATTTTAGATACAATAATATTTGAATGTGTAATAGGGTGCTCGAATTGGAATTTATGGAGCCAATTGTCCTCAGTGGATAGTAGCAATGGAGGTAAGTGTTTATGTTTTTGACCGCATGTAAGCATAATGTGTTCAACTTCAATTCACATCATTTGATAAGACGATTGAATTTGTTTTCAGGCTTGCAGTGCCCACAATTTGATATGTGTCCCTCTCTATGATACCTTGGGTAAAAAATGGTTTTCATAATCTCCCACTTATATAACATTGTTTGAATGATAGTAGCAATACTGATCTTGTTTGCATAATTTAACGACATTAAAGTTGAGTTTCGCATTTGCCACCAGAGAAATTTGTCTCTCTTTAACTTCTATTCCTTTCTGCTGATGTAGGACCTGGAGCTGTAAATTTTATTATTGAACATGCTGAGATTGATATCGTTTTTTATCAAGATAAGAAAGTGAAAGAAGTGAGGATCATCTAAAGCACCTTAAATGTTTCTTGTGTTTCATTGCTATTGACCTTTGATTTGGATATCTGAGCTATATGATGATCATCTCTGGTTGATGTTTTCTTTGCAGCTTCTAAATTCGGAGTGCACACATGCTAAACGCCTGAAGTGTAAGTCTGCCTCCTTATTGGTTGCAGCTACCACAATTGACAATTTTTATCGAGTTCCTTTCTGGTTGCAGTGATCGTGTCTTTCACTTCGCTACAGCAGGAGGAGAAGGATAAGGCAGTTTCTATGAATATTAAACCATACTCTTGGAATGAATTTCTCAACATGGTAATCTACTGAAGGTTTCTTTAGATCATTCTGTTACTATGTATCTTCGTTATTTGATCAGTGTTACCATTGAAATGCTCCACTAGCACTATATTGCACCGATTGTCTTACTCTAAATTGATAAGAAAGCAGAAAACTTTATACTTTCCAAAGCAAGAACAACGAGGGGCTGTTTGTTTTGAAGAATGTTTAACCACTTCCGTTTATCCAGGGTAAAGAGAATCCATCAGAGCCTTCACCGCCACAGCCATTAGACATATGTACAATCATGTACACTAGTGGAACTAGCGGAGAACCTAAAGGTGTAATATTGACTCATGAAAATATGACAGCATCTATAACTGGGGTTGATCATTTTATGGAAGAATTCGAAGACAAGGTAAGTGAAAATCCTTTTCCTAGAATTTCACGTCATCTCTTTGTTAGTATATAAATCTATATTTTATCAGGAGTTCCCTTTCTAAGTTCTATATCTATAATTGTCTTGGCAACCTTTTAGGCCTTATGATTCTTGTATATTTTCATTTAGACAAATCCTCACATCAAAAGTGCCAATCTTTTTTTTGTTTTGACTTTATTTGATCTCTTGACAGATGACAGTGGATGATGTGTACATATCTTTCCTACCACTTGCTCATATACTTGATCGGATGATTGAAGAATTCTTCTTTCATAGGGGTGCTTCTGTTGGCTACTTCCATGGGGTACGGTGTTGGAACTAAATGTGTCTAAGTGAATATTTTGCGCTATGACAAGTTTAATAAACCAAACTAACGCACTAGGTAACATAAACCAAAAGTAATGAAAGTGCACTGCTTTCACTTGTCACAGCAAGATAGATGCCCATCCAATTTCAAGACACTGCATGACAGAATGCATCTTTAAGCTTTCAATTTTGTGTTCGGGTGTTGATTTATTTTATTTTAATAATTAGCAAGACTTTGATACTTCTTGTTGTTTTTGTGTTCAAGAATATCAATGAGATACAAGAAGACATGATGGCATTGAAGCCAACCTTTTTGGCTGGAGTACCTCGAGTTTACGAAAGGGTGCATGAAGGCATGAGTGTTTGCTTTATCTTGAGTTTTATATAGATGCTATCTCCAAAAAATTTGAATGATGGTAATCAAGTCTCAAATTATGCTTATCAGGTGTACTGAAAGCACTTGACGAACTCAATCCCTTCAGGAGGCGCATGTTCCACTTGCTATATAACCTGTAATATCCTGTTTGTTTGTTCTATTCAATTTTTGTTTTCTACGGTTTGGAATCCTGTTCTGATTTTATCTCAAAAATCAGCAAGCTTAAATGGATGAATCTTGGGTACAAACATAAGTATGCTTCGCGACTGGCTGATCTACTAGCTTTTAGAAAGGTTGTATCTTTTCCTAATTATGTTCTCACTTTCTTGTAACTTTTCCTGAGACAATTTATGCTTATTGTTCCTGAAGAAGCTTCGTTTTTAAATTGCTGCTACCATCTTTGTGCTCTTACTGTGGATGTTAGCATATAAGCATTCTTTGCAACTTCTTTTTAAGTGCAGCAGCATGTTAATTTATGTTGAAATATTGAGTTATTTGCTGTTGTTTTCTTTTTTAGTTTAGTAATTTTATTTCTGAAATTCAGTTATTTAATTGATATAGAATAGGATTTTATTAATATCCTAATTGAAGGTAGAATAGGATTTTATTAGTTTCCTAGTTAGAAATAGAATAGGAGTCTTTTGTCTATTTATATTGTCAAATGTGAATGAATAAATAAGCCGAATTTTTTTACCCTCAAACGACTGTTTTCTTCTTCTCTGTATTCTGTAGAACAGTAATTGGTATCAAGAGCCAATTTCTTGAGCGCTATGAGAAGACCCCCAAAAATAACCCTGGTAAAAGTCAATATTCTTATGGCTTCCAACAATTTCTCAATTCCTTTACCCCCAATTTTTTCTGGTGAGAATTATCCAATTTGCGCTCTCAAGATGAGAATATACTTGCATGCATATGATTTGTGGGAAGTGGTAGAGGTTGGAGGAGAGATAAATCCTTTGTCAAATAATCCAACTATGATGCAAATTAAGAATCACAGAGAAGAGGTTTCAAAAAACTTTAAAGCTGTCTCTTTGCATACAATCATCACTTTCGGAAGTAATTTTCACAAGAGTTATGGCGAGTGAGACTGCAAAGGAAGCTTGGGATAAGTTGAAAGAAGAATTTCACGGAAGTGACAAAATCCGGCAAATAAAAGTGATAAATCTGAGAAGAGAGTTTGAAATTCTCAGAATGAAGGATTTAAAAACTATTAAAGAGTTCTCCAACAAGTTGATGAAGGTTGTAAACCAAATCAGACTTATGGGAGAAGAGCTTACAGATTCAAGAGTCGTGGAAAAGGTTCTTATGAGTTTGCTGGAAAGATTTGAAGCAAAAATCTCCTCACTCGAAGATTCGAAGGATCTCACAAAACTATCACCTTCAGAACTTGTACATGCTCTTCAAGCTCAAGAGCAAAGAAGATTCTTGAGGCTAGAAAAAGCTATTGAAACTGCTCTTCAAGCCAAGTTCAAAGGGAAGATGCAGATGCAAGAGGAAGGTAAAATCCCAGAAACTTCTACTAATTCTAGTAGAAATAATCAAGGCGATTCTCGCAATGGAGTCAAGAAGAGAGAAAACTTTCTTCCATGCAAGTATTGCAGAAAAACCAATCATAAAGAGGATGATTGTTGGTTTAAGGGGAAAAAACCACCTCTCCAGTATAGATATTGCAATAAGCTTGGACATATTGAAAGGTTTTGCAGAGTGAAGAAGAAAAACAACCAACAAACTCAAAAAGCCAACGTTTTGAAAGTTGAAGAACATGAGGAGTTTGTGTTTACGATGATGGCAGCAACAAGATTGAATGATGAAAATACATGATTCCTGGACAGTGGTTGCACTCAACATATGACCAGCAAACAAGAATATTTTTCGAAGTTGGAATCTACCAAAGGTAGTGTCAAGTTGGCCGATAAAACCAAGTTGGAGATTGTTGGTAAAGGAACTGTGACAATTAAAGCTCCCAAAGGTACTAAATTTATTCAAGATGTTTTATTGGTACCTGATCTTGACCAAAATCTTCTGAGTGTTGGTCAAATGCTAGAACAAGATTATATGTTACTGTTCATAGACAAAAAATGTGTTGTTTTCGAATCTAGCGGTCAAAAAGTGATTATGGTTGAAATGATAAAAAGAAGTTTTCTTTTGAGTTGGAACTCAAATTCTGAGCAAGTTTGTCGAAGTAGTCGATGTGAGCAGGTTATTGTGACCACCAAGCACAACAATGACGATTTTATTTTTTATTTTGGAAAAATTGAAAATTGCTGCGGTACAATGGACGTTGAAATCGAACAAATCACTTCTCAAGAAAATCCTCAAAAGCTTCAAAACAATAAGGAGGCTATAACTAAGGATAATCCACATACTGTAGCTGAGACCACATGACTCTGGCAATAACAATATTTCCAATTAAGACCTCACATTTCATGAAGATCAGAATGACGGAGATGATGGGATGGATGATTGCAATGATATGTCAAACTATGATGATGATGAATGTGATTACTTGAGTATGCGGGCACAATTTGATAATGCTGATTTGCCTGCTGGTGTTGAGGCAACGGTTTCTTGGTTAAATGAACCTGCTTCCAGTTCAAAAGTGTCTTCCCAAGTTAGCTCTTCAAGTCATCTAGCAGGTGCTAAGACATCAACTGCCACAAATCCTGAGCATGCAAGTAGTGGCTTTCTGCAGGTCCTGCTTCAAGCAGTACTCTGGTGTCTGGAGGGTCAAATTCTCGTGGAAAGGAAGAGGCTTCTGAATACGAGGAGCATGCAGTTTTCTTGAAGCAAGATGCTATGTTAGAATCTGAAGCTCAGAAAAAGATGAACAACATCAAGTTATATGTTTGGAGGGTGTAAATATTGATAAATATGAGGAGCTTATGCCCGAGAACCTTGGATGATTTGCCTCTCAACATCTCTCGTTAGATGCTACAACAGAACAACATTCTCAAGGTGATTAGGAAGAACCTTATGAAGAAATGTATTGAGATGTTCAGTGAAATTGCTGAGACCAAGGAGGGATTGAAGCTCGCTGATATATTTACCAAAGCTCTTCCTAAAGAAACTCTTCGTGAACAACTTGGAGTTACCAACAAACATCTCAAGGAGGGGTGTTGAAGTATTGAGTTATTTGCTGTTATTTTCTTTTTTAGTTTAGTAATTTTATTTCTGAAATTCAGTTATTTAGTTAAGATAGAATAAGATTTTTTTAATATCCTATTTGAAGGTAGAATAGGATTTTATTAGTTTCCTAGTTAGAAATAGAATAGGAGTTAAATTCTCAGATGTGAATGAATATTTTTTACCCTCAAACGACTGTTTTCTTTTCCTCTGTGTATTCTGTAGAACAATAATTTATCTAGGGCTACTTTATATGTAGGGAACTTCGGCTGTCCGAAATTTTTTTGGTTCCTTTTTTCTGTATTGATCTTTCAACTTTATGGACAAGGAAAAGATGGTTATAAGTCCCCTGACTAATTTATACGTCTTGTTTTTTAGGTAAAGGCTAGGCTAGGCGGGCGGATTCGCCTCATAGTCTCTGGTGGCGCTCCTTTAAGCAGTGAGGTGGAAGAATTCTTGCGGGTTACCTCCTGTGGATTCGTCCTACAAGGCTACGGTAAACCTATCTTCTTTTCCAGGAAATGTAGAATCAACAGAAGAAAATTTTGATTTGTTAATATAACTTGATAAAGAATACAACAATAGTCTAGCTATGACTGTCTAGCGGTCAATATGAGCAATGTGATGCATAAGAATGAGCTCTCTTACCTTAGTTCTATGTGCCAAAACATCCATGGTCACACACGTCATAGGCTGGTAGCATAGTAGCAAAAAATGCGTATGTCTATGATTTATCTTTCCCCTCCAGAACTTAAGCTTCTCAAAATAGAAGTTTTCATGTAATCTTATTATTATTCATGAAATTTCATTTGCTGCCATGTGACCAGGAGGTCACGGGTTCAAGCCTTGAAAACAGCTTTTGACAGAAATGCAAGGTAAGGCTGCGTACAATAGACCTTTGTGGTCGGGCCCTTCCCTGATAGCGGGAGCTTTGGTGCACGGTGCTGCCCTTTTAGATTATAGCTATATAGAATATTATTAAGTTTGATGTTCATGGCTAACATAATAAAACATATTCCTTCTGATAAGTTCCAACACTTCTAGTTCTCTACCAATTAACAAGCTATATGTCGATTCACTTAATTAACTTATGGGAGTTTCCATTTCCACTTTAATTTTAGACTTTCCTTTTCTAATCCAAAGTATCTTCTGTGTAGGGTTGACAGAGACTTGCGGTTTGGCTACCATCGGGCATCCAGATGAAATGTGCATGCTTGGAACTGTTGGTCCACCATTTGTCTTCACAGAACTTCGTCTCGAGGAAGTACCTGAAATGGGGTATGATCCACTAGGAGACCCTCCCCGGGGAGAGATATGCGTGAGAGGGAGGACCACTTTTGCTGGATACTACAAAAAACCAGAGTTGACAAGAGAGGCCATCAAAGATGGATGGTTTCATACAGGTTGAGTTTGTAATTACTGTATGCTAAGAATATTGTTTCATTATATGTGAAATATATCTTAGCATTATTTACCTTATCCTTTGAGCATATCCAGGTGACATCGGAGAAATGATGCCTAATGGAGTAGTTAAAATCATTGATCGAAAGAAGAATGTCATAAAGCTGTCCCAAGGAGAATATGTTGCACTGGAATATCTGGAGAAGGTTTATGGTATTGCACCCATTGTTGAAGATGTGAGCACCATCTTATCATTCGAGTTTATCAAAAGCTGATTCATTGGAATTATTATGTTTTCGACTGCAATGCATGTCTGCCTAATTTGCGTAATTTACAGATATGGGTATATGGGGACAGCTTCAAGTCCATGCTGGTGGCGGTTGTCGTGCCACATGAAGGGAACATAAAGAAATGGGCTGATCAAAATGGGCACAAGGGTTCAATTCCTGAACTTTGTTCCCTCCAAGAGCTAAACCAATATGTTCTCCTTGAGCTGAAATCTGCTGCAGAAAGGAACAAGGTCAGCACAATACAAATTTCCTCAGATTTTAGGTCATGTGTGGAGTAGTATTGGCATAATGATTTGATATTTTCTATGAAAACCAGCTAAGAGGTTTTGAGAACATCAAAGGCGTGATTCTAGAACCTCAACCCTTCGAGTTTGACCAGGACGTGGTAACAGCAACAATGAAAAAGAGAAGGGAGAGATTGCTTAAGCGTTACAAGGTGATCAATGAGTTCTTAGCTTGTTCTTTTTAATCAATTTGTCCATATCAATTAAGTAAAAGAGTTGGACAAATTACCAAATTTGATACTCATCATGGTTTTTGCAGGTGGATATTGTTGACCTTTACCAAAGGCTCAATGCAGCACCTAGACGCTAATATGTTCTTGAACACTGAGGCAGTGTAACTCTTGATCTACTGAGTGATCAGTGGAGCTGTGTTGTAAACGTTTGTACTATACAAATATTGATTTAATATCTTGATATAATAGCAATTTGTACGAACAATCATCAGTATTGTTGTCTTATATTTCTGAATTTAGCACCTTTATGATGTCTTTTGGAAGTCATTTCTCTCTCTCGTTCTCTCAAACATACACTAGACATACTGCATAAGATGTATGTGCCAAATAGAGTAGTAGTATTGGTTTTATGAAGTTAACGACTTCTCTCAACAAAATTTCTTGCATAGCAACTAAAATTGGTAGTATTGGTCATATGATGTTGTCATAAAGAAAATAAAGAAGTGCCGGTCATTGAATGGGCTAATAATCCTGCACTCAATATTATGTAGCCTTCTAAATCTCAGTCATGAAGAATTGGAAGCATTTTAGAGAAGCTAAATTTCAATTAAATGCTATGGAGATTTTAGATCACTATAAGGAGAGGCCATAGACCTACTTTAATCAGCCTATACTAAAAATAAGTTAAGTCTCTGGCTATGCCGGTATAAAGCTAATGCTATTAAGTAGATTGTTCACAAAAGTTATGTGCCCGTGATCCACTACTACTAACCGGACTAATGCTCTAGAACTAATACTATTTTGGTTTCTATACGTCCACTTACAAGGCACACCATCGATTGTCATCTTAGTAAATGTATAGTTGTACATTTTCCCGAAAAAACATTCTATGAATATGTTCCAAAATCTCTATTCTAACTGTACACTAACAAGTAACAAGTGATTGACACTTCTCAATTCCACTTCGCACCATAGCATCAGGCAGTACACATGATGAGAACTTCTCCAGTTGGATCTAACTACATCAGACAGTAATTCCTCTACATCACTTTTAAGTTGCTTCGCTCGCAGTAGTGAAGATTTCATCAATCATCATGGACCCGTTTGGTCACCCAATGTCTTCATGTTCGGTACATGTGTTGGAAAAATTGTTGTACAATCACAGAAATAATAGGGATTCTTGATAGCTTTAAGGCGTGTGTAACACTATTCTTAAGGAATAAGGAAATTTCACTGTCAAAGATACATTCCAATATTCAACAAGATCTTCAAGTAGTATAATTTAGGAGCGCAAAAAAAAACTTTTTCAAAAAGTAAAACATAAAAGACAAAGAAATTGTCGTTTTTCCTCTTGCACTGAGGGAAATTGTAGGCCAAGGAATGAGTTTCTGATCATCTGAAAATTTCAAAGGATCCTACATTGTTTGGTCTCGAGCCAGGGTTTATCGGAAACAACCTCTCTACCTCACATCTAAGGTAGTGGTACGGACTACGTACATTCTACCCTCTCACCCCAACCAGAAGTGGAGTTTTTTCTAGTACATGAGGAAAGGATATCATAACATTACCAAGTATAACCACTTGGACAAAAATCTAAACATGTCAAAGATAAACAATTTCAGCATCAGAAAAGTGAAGAAAAACTATTAGAAAAAGGCCAAGTCCATTTACCAGCCCCCTCCACTTCTTCTATCTTGCAACTCCGCCTGCCTCTCCTCTTTCAGTTTCTCCACAATTTTAAGAATATCTCGGTTATAGAAACGATCACGCACAAACAGCCTTTCTTCAGCTTGTATCTCCTTGATAGCACTTGGATATGGATTGGGAGGTGGTTTCCTCCCTTGAAGTCGAGCAATCTTCTTCAATCGAGAATATGCTTTCTTTTTCCCTTTCTTTTCAGCTCGATATTCCATCTATAACAATAAAAAGACAAAGTTCTTACTAGAGAGATCCTACAGATTATTGAACCTCCATGGATTCAAATCTATAAAGACGAGATACGTACATCAGCAACAGCCATAGCTTCTTCTTCTCTGACCCCTTGCTCCTTTAACTCGAGCACTCGCCACCCAAAAACTCGGGCTGGAGGAGGATCAAATCCAGAAATTCTGTCAAAATTATAGAAGAAAAAAATAATAAAGCCTCAATTGTGCAAAAACATTGAGAAATTTACCATGCCAAGTTTTCCAATTGGAAAATAATGACAATACACTGATTCTATTCTCGACTGCACGACAAAAAATGAGCTGAAACCTTAATAATTTTCAGTTTCCAATATAGTATTTATCATATATTATGTACTTGGTTGGAAGAAGGATGGTTTATGGAGGTTGTGTGTGGACTACATGGAGCTTAATCGATGCACAATAAAGGATAAGTTTCCCATTCCCAGTGTCGACCTTTTGGATGAATTGACAGGTGCTAAGGTGTTTTCTAAGGAGGATTTGAGATCTGGCTACCACCAAATTAGAATGGTGATGCACCTTTCCCACTTGTTTCCTCGCCATGCAACATGTTGCACGTTATCCTTTTAAAATTGAAGTCTACACAAACGAACTGTTAAGACAAAAAACTAAAAGATTAAAAATACAACATAGCTTACAACTCAAGGATAGTTTACTTTCAGAGCACATTAGAATGCTACTGTCAGATGAAAGGAAATCAAACAAGACATACTACGAAGCATGAACAGGTTAAAATTCATACTTAATAGCATCCTCGTGTTTAGACTCTGGGTGCTTCTGGAAGAACTTCTTGACGTAGACATCCTCAGGTAGACTGATGGGTTGCAGTTTGCTCTCAGCACGAGGAAATGTTGCAGGTGGTGCCCTAAAAACAAAAATTTCAGGAAGTAACCAGCATTACAGGCATATTTTCATATTCTAAGGCAAAATGGATACGCATAACAGTAAAATTACCCCCAGAAAACATGGATAATTCTAACAAACTCTTCAGGGAAAACTGTAGTGAACGTAATTTTTTTTTTCTTTCTATCAATCATGTTGCAAGCTTAAATTTAAAATTTGGGTAAGCTTTCAGACAAAGGAATACGCACATTTCAATATAGTATTAGAGCACGGAGAATCTTAAGTTTAGGACTAGGTTGTTGGCCCAAGGAAAAGAATCAAGCTACATGTGGAGTTGAAGATAAATGAAACTGTCCATTTTCTAGCATTTTAAGCTTTTAGATAGAGGGTGTGTTCGGTATGGATGAGAAAATTTTTCTGGAGAATGTTTTTCAATTTTCTCATGTTTGGTTGGGCCAAAGTTTTGGAAAAGATTTTCTAAGTTCATTTTTATGAAAAATGTTTAATCTAATATAGGGAAAGCAAGTTACACAAGTAGCATTCCACATTGTTTGTATCCGGCCACCCTCCAAAACACCTCATATCCACCAACCCTCCCCCTACCACTAATATTTTTTTGCTTACTTATCGAACACAAAAAAATAAGTAAGGAGCCACTTATTTTCTTCATACCGAACACAGCCAGAGTTGAAGAAAATGGGAGTGAAATAAAAGTTGGAAACTGATCTTCAAAAGAAACGATTGCTTAATTACAGTATTGATTTTGGAATCTGTATATTTGTGGTAATTGCGTTGAGTATTGCCCAACAAATTGTTTATCAATGACAGAACATATGAACTTTTTACTTATGATGAATTATAATCAAATTGCTTTGGGTCGCTTACCAATGTCAGTAATTGATGATTACACAATTCGAACAATTTCGAATTTACCTCAAAAAACAATGAATAAACCCTTAATTTTGATTCGAAAAAAATTACAAATTACGAAGGAATGAAGAAAGGAAAGGAGGGTACTGACTGCTCCATTGCTTTGAGCCACACAGGTTCAGCCTTGGCTAAACCTTTGACAAGCCTTCTCGTTCTGTTTAGCAAATCACCTTTCATGAACGACATCCTAAACGCAGATCCAAAATGCTGTTAAATCCTAATTATGAAACTAGTTTAATCTTTAATAATGAATTAATAGGAATAGGAACTTAAGCAAAACTAATTATCTCACTTTTGATCGCCGGTGGCCGTCGGAATGGTAGCGGTGGACGTCGGGTCAATGGATGCGTTTTGGGACACACAACAACCGGGTAAAGAGTCGCTTTAACACCTTATTCCCATTTTTTCTTTGAAAATTTTCAAAATAGCATACTTAATATTATAATTATAATAAATAACAATATTTTTATAAAATTATAATTTATAATAAAAATAATATTATTTTATTTATTAAGTAGACCATATTTTACATCCATTATTCAAATATAGCCGTATCTTTTATCTTTTTAATCTTACTTTTTTATTATTTTATTTTTTATTTTAATTTTTAATTTTTTTCTGTTTTATTTTCTTTTTTATATTTCTCGTTTTTTTCTTTTTCATTTTCTATCAGCATGATCTTCAAAATTTTAAAATATAACGTAAAATATTATTATTATTTTCCTTTCTCATATCTTTTTATTTTTCCTATTTTCATTTTCTTCTTCTTTTTTTCTAATTTTTTTGTTTTTTTTTTCTTTTATTTTTAAATTTCTATTTTACCATATTTTACATCCACTATTCAAGTATAGCCGTATCTTTTATTTTTTTTAATCTTATTTTTTTATATATTTTTTATTTTTTTCTATTTTATTTTCTTTCTTATATTTTTCATTTTTTTCTTTTTCATTTTTTTCTTTTTCATTTTCTATCAGCATGATCTTCAAAATTTTAAAATATAACATAAAATATTATTTTTATTTTCCTTTCTCATATCTTTTTTTCTTTCTATTTTCGTGTTCTTCTTCTTTTTTCTAATTTTTTTGTTTCTTTTTCTTTTAGTTTTACATTTCTATTTCTCTTTCTTCTTCTTTTTTCCTTTTCACTTCTGTTTTTTCATTTTTTTCTTTTTCTATTTTTATTTTTTTTAATTTTACTCTTCTATCTCTAACTTTTATTTTGAAAGGACAATTATATATATCAAATACATATATTCAAAAAATATATAAAATACATAATAATACAGATCTGAATATTTATTTACAGTACAAAACGTATATATATATATATATATATATGCATATGTATTTATAGAAATACATATTTCACTCATATGCATATATAAACATATAGAACACAAAATCTCTATAACAAAAAATACATGATACATATCTTAAACAGTAAAAAATATAAATAAATACATATGTTACCATCTAGAAGGGCATAGAACAGTTCAAAGATAAATTCATTACCATACAAAAATACATATAAATATGCATTTATAGATACAAAATACAAATATATGCATATGTCTTCAAAAAATTTATACTATATTTGTGGCATAATACATCTGCCTAATTGCGCTTGAACTATAAATTTTTTCTTGTTCATGTGGACACCACAAATATTTTTATGATAAAAAATCCTGTACTACTCCTTTGATAACATCGCCTTAATATGTTCTTCAATATCATTGACTGTGTAACATTTTATATGTGGTGCAAACCTTGGAAGTACTCTGATCATGAATATATGATCATGTAACACCCATAGAATAAAATAATGACATAAATCTATATTACATGTACTTTTCATAAAAATATAATACAAAATACATAGTATGCATATATTTTCTTTTACATAATATATATTACATTACAGAAAAATACATATAACTCTGCATATGTACCTATAAAATACATGCCTGATCCATATGTATATTAGTATATAAAAAATAAAGGAAAAATTAACTAAATAAACTTATTAGACTGTTTATTATAAGTTATAGCAAAACTTTTTAGTTTTCAAGTTATAACAACTTTCATTTTAAAAAAATAGTTAAAAATAATTTTTTCTTTTTTAAAAAAATACAAAAAAGTAATTATTGAAAAAAATAAAGATTTAATACAACTAATATACAATAATCTTAACTTAAATGTAGTTATCCTTAATTATTGATATCAATCCACCCTAAATTCCTCTAACCATTTTTCTTTTTTCCTATTTTAATGCTTTCATTAAGAGTTTCCATCTTCATACACTACCTTCTTTTTATATACGATTTAGTTGTTTCAGTCATAAACGCTTTAATGAACGAAGCACGATCAATATGTCTCTATATTCAAGAATCCTCACATCTTTTCAAGGGCTTCTCGCAAAGCTCTGGATTGTTTGCAAAACTCTCAGCTGTGAAATTATTGCTAACAAATGATGGCACTAGTCCATTCAAGTAATTGTTGGCTTCACTGAACGTCTTAAGGCGAGGCAAATCGACACAACGAGAATTTGAATTAATCAGGGTTCAGAGTGGACACCAAATATCAAATTGAAAATTTAAAAAATTTAGTAAAAATCCGTTTTGACTCCTCACGGTCCATTTTGCTTCATCTAAATTCAAATTGATCTGATAATATAAACTAAAAATAAACATGCTACTACATATTTTTCAGTAAAGATGGTGGTGTTGTCTGGCCTAAGAAGAAACCGCTGTTAGAAGAAAATGAAGTGGTCATTATAAGCAGCGAAGGGTAGAAAAGACAAGGGAACACTACTGGATTAATATGACTTGAACCCCCACCTCCTCAATTTGCTTGTGATTGAAGCACAGTAAGAGTCTCAAGGGACAAATGCGTGACCTTTACAAGGTACTTTCGCCATTTTCGAACCAAATGCCGATAAAAGAGAGAGTTGCTCCCCTTTTAAATAAGACTGCATAAGTTTTCCATTTTTGGGTGATGCATGAATGTCATAAAATGATATTGAATTATTTTTTTTATTTACTGTTTGTTTTTATAAGATAGTTAATAATTTGATTTAATTTATTTGATGTTCATTATTATTATTATTATTATTTTTAAGATTGTTTGTAGGAACAAAGTTTATTTTTGTATTTAAGTAGTATTTATATAATGTTATGCTAATTTATCATTTATTTCGTATTTTTCATCATTGAATGAAATTGTATTTTGATGTTTATTGGTGCTCATTACTCTTTGTCTTTATAAGATTGTTGGTATGAACAAAGTTTAGTTTTGGTATTTAGCATAGTATTTATAGAATGTTCTTCATCTTCTTCTGCCACAAAGTAAACACCAATATCAACCATGGTTAATACTGATTATTTTTTTATTGCAACAAAAAATTATTTGACATCAAAGTTATCAATTAATTTATTTTAATATTTACGATGATAGTTTTTTATGTAATATCCATTACATACAATAAAAATGTTATGTAAAATAAAACATATTTTTTCTTATCGATTGTCACATTTATAAAACTCATTCAATACAAATGTGATATACGTGAAACTTCATCAATACCAATTTTAATATCAACTTAATACATTGAGAACTAAAAAAAAGTATTACTTAAGTATGAAATGAGTATATAAAATTTCAACGTAATTTATTAAATAACTGTGTACTATACTAGTTTCATACACTAAAAATCGTTATAAAAATACATCATTTGTATGTAGAATCTTATATACCAACACAAATAACAGATTGTTCAGTATTTTCATTAATATTCATTGTCATATATTTTGTTATCACATACAATAGATATTTAACAAAAAAATGGCAATACTACTTTTTTAATCTAAATATACCATTACTCCCGTATCATTGTGTATGAGCATTGGTGGGTATGTATCACTTATCAAAAACTTAATCTCAATTTGGAATGAGGTAATATCAATCTTCAACTGTTTTGATATTGGATTAATCAATACTCTATACTTTGAATCTGCATCTTATATAACCTCATCTACAGCAAAATCTTTAGGTCTCCCCGTAAACATATTACATAGTTCATTAGTAGGAATTATTTGAAATTTCATAATTTGAAAATATAAAAATTCATAATTTCAACATACAAAAACATACAATAAAATAAATATTATATCAAAATTGTGTTACTCAAAGCAATCAGATAACATTATGAAAAATGATTAATATATGAAACATGATCGAATTATGAAATAACAGATTGAATATTATTTTTGGAAGAAGAAACCGTTTATATGTTAATGAAGTTGAAACCATACTTTAATTCAACATTTTAACAATAAAGAATTTAAGAAACACATAAAAAAATTATTTAATTCTTTAAATAAGTTTGATTGTAAAATATACCAGACGAATCCCATCTGTGGGATTTGATATTGTACTAGCTAACTATCAATATCTTAATGTTCTAAAGTTCGATGGACAAGGCATTACCAGCAAACCTTCAAATCAAATGAACAATTGAAGAACTTCAGAATACAACAACTCTTAATTTAAATTTGAAACATTAGTCGATATATCCAACACAGAAGGAGTAAAGCTTCACATGCAGGCACACCCCAAAATCTTTATTATAATTCCATAATTTTTTTGGTTAAATGAATATTATCGGAGCATGATTATCATCACGATAATATCTACTCAACATGAAAATAAAGATAACTACTCCTATAGTCCATATCTTTGATTGAATCACAACATTACATTACAAGAAAAATGACAAATGAGAATTGAAGTCTTTTTTTCCCCTCAGAGAGATGGCAACCAACCGAGCATCTCACCAGCAAACATGGAAACAATATCTCCCGATGCATAATATAACTTGTCATAATTATCCAAAGCTTTAATTAAGAGTGATAAATGTTAAATACTAAAAATAAGGAAATAATATAAATAATAAATATAAGAAAATTGATTTTCGAATATTTAATTAAAATAGATTTTTCTAAAAAGTTGCTATAGCTTGTAATTATTTCTTTAGTCTAATAATTATTGAAAAATTTTGCTATAACTTGTAATTAATAATCTAATAAGTCTATTTAGGATAATTTTCACAAAATACAAATATGACTCTGATATGTATTTACGAAATACATATTATATTCATATTAAATAGTAACAAACATAATTATATTATATATCTTCATATGTATTTGCGAAATACAAAGATGACTTATATAAAACAAGAATATACATATGGATCAAGTATGTATTATGTAAATACATATGCAGAGCTATATGTATTTTGTATGGTGTTGGATTTATCTTTGAATTGTTTTACGTCATTTTAGAAGATAACATATGTACTTATTTGTATTTTATACTGTTTAAGATATGTATCATGTGTATTTTGATTACCTATATGTATATGTATTTAGTTGTCCTTTTTGTATATAGAAATACATCTTTCTATGTATTATTGTACATTGTTGAATTTGTCTTTGAATTGTTCTATGTCATTTTAGAAGGTAACATATATACTTATTTGTATTTTTTACTGTTTAAAATATGTATTGTCTATTTTTTGATTACTTATATGTATATGTATATAGTTGTCCTTTTTGTTATAGAGATTTTGTGTTCTATATATTTATATATATATATATATATATATATATATATATATATATATATATATGAGTCAGATATGTATTTTTGTAAATACATATGAAGATATATATGTATGTTTTGTACTGTAAATACATATGCAGATCTGTTTATCAATTTATTTTGTATATTTTTTGAATATGTATATGTGATATAAATATTTGTCTTTTAAAAATAAAAGATAGAGAAAGAAGAGTAAAAACATAGAAAAAGAGAAAAAAACCAAAAAAGAAAGTGGAAAAGGAAAAAAAAAAAAGAAAGACAAATAAAAGTGTAAAAATAAAAGTAAAAAAATGAAAATAGAAAAAAAAGAAGAAAATGAAAATAGGAAAAGAAAAAAATATGAGAAAGGAAAAAAATAAGAAAGCAAAAAAGAAAAAAAAAGAAAAAAGGAAAAAAATAAGAGAAATAAAAGAGAGAAAATAAAGTGAAAAGAAAAAAGAAATCAAAATAAAAAAATAAAACGATAAAAAAAAGAAAAAAACTAACAAGAAAGAAAAGTTAGATATATAAAAGAGTGAAAGAGAGAGAAAAAACAGTAATGATGATTTATTTTAAATTTTTGAAGATCATTAAGATAATAATGTTTCATATTTAAGTTTGATTGGGAAAAGAAATCTATTAATTGAAATAAGAATAATTTAAGGAAAAATAATCTACTGTAGTAATTTATGAAAAAAGAATTTACTCCTATTTTATTTAACTCAATTGATTTGAGTAAAAGAAGTACAATAAATCTTGTTGTATATATATTTTAGTAGTAACACTTTTATAAAATACTAGAATAGTGTACATGCGTAGCACGTGTATCAAACATTTTTTTTTTAAGAATAAATGTATATATAAAATATATTAGTTATGCTTGTGTTATCTCTAAACCGCTACAAAAAGGTAATTTCTTATTCAATTTTTATGAACACGTTAAACATAGATTCAATCAATAAATCGCCTAACATCACAAGAATTATCAAAAAATCATCATCTATGTAAACTCAACAAATCATCTGACATGCCTTTTATTTTTTTTATGAATCAATTTATCTAAAACAAAGATAAATCAAATTTAATACATATGTAAAACTCTTCAGTTAAAAAAAAGTCAATGAGAATTCTTACCATTTCTTACCCTTTAGTTCTTGAAGTACTTTCTAATAAGCAGTATGACAAAATACCATCTAAAAGGCAAAATACATTTAGGGAGAATAAAATCGATTTTATTATCGACTTTTAAATTGAAATAAAGAAATTGTGAGATAATTTTTTGTATAATTTTAAAACTCTAAATTTTAGGATCTGTGCTATAGTCAAATAAGGAAAAACTTAATAATAAAAAATGTAGTTAATTTTAAAATTTTAAATATAATGAATTTAAATAGTAAAAAGACGATTTTGTCTATTGAAAAGAATTTCAATGAAGGGCAAAAATTTCGAATCACTTTTATAAGGTGTAGTTGATTAAAGAGGAATTTATTTATTATACTTACTTATTTCCTACTTCTAAAATAACATTGTTTATATGATGGATTATTTTTATTCTTATAATTCTATATATTTGTACTTTATGTAAAATATAATTATAATGAGATGATTTAAATAACAGAAAAATATAATTTATTTTATAACATAAATTGTAAATAATTAATTTTAAAAATTTATATACATTTAAAATACTTTATATAAATTGATAAATAGTGAGTAAAATTTACTATAATTTTACACCATAATTTAAAATATATATATATATATATATATAATATTAAAAGTGTGAAGACCTTTAGAAAAGTGATTTGAACTTTTTGCGATTCATTAAAATACACTACAATAGACAAAATCGCCTTTTTACTATTTTCTCAAATTAATATTATTATTATTTATTTTAATTTTCTCAAGTTATAATTATGGACAAATATTAATAATACTCTGCCGACTTCTTCTTGTGAGCAAAAAGGATTCTTTTTGTACCATATTAATAATTCCAACGATTCTTTTCCAAAAATAATCTGCTGACTTCTTGTTGTGAGCAAAAAGGATTCTTTTCCTATACAAACACAGAATTATATTAGGGTTTACTTATTTTCATACACTGAAGTTTCATGAAGCAGCCAAAAAGTATATGATGATTATGCATTGTTGTTGTTCGATTCTTTAACTTCTTCCAAAGAGTTTCAAAAATTTCAATACAGTGCTGGAAGAAACTACTATCGTGCATGTAATCTCATAATACTGCCTAAAATTCTGGGTTAGTAGTATGTCTCTAACATGTATATGCCAGCTTCCTATATATTCTTGAATCGTTATTCAGATTGTCTTATAGAAATAAATTTGCAGGCTAAATTTAGCACTCACCAATTACCAAGCAGAAGTTCAGTGTGCAAAGGCGTTTCTTGGAAAAACTTTATTACCAGGTAGTTCTTTTTATATTTGGATCACTATTTCTTATTCTTTGAATTGTATTGCGATATGTTGTTTCATTTGTTTTGTATCTTATTATTTATTAATTACAGGTTTGTTAATTTATAGCAGTTATTCTAATTTTGTCAATGTGTTGAAATATAAAAATATACTCTTTAATGAAAGAAACGTCTTCTTCTTTACCATAATCGTGATTATTCTTATAAACGATGATGGAAACATCTTCTACTTTACCATAATTCTGCTTAAACATCTTCTATTTAGAATTCACTTAGGTTCAGGAGTACTATTCTATTGAAAGTACTGTTGTAGGCTGCAAATAGTTTACGGACTAGCTTCTTCTTCGCAGGTTTTAGAGATAAAAACATAAAGTGAGTCTACTAAACAATTGAAACACAGGTATATATTAATTTCTCTAATTTTTTTATGAAGTTGCATGGCAATGTTACTTGTTTCTACATGTTATTCTATTTGTTCTTTCCTTTTTTTTTTTTTTTTTTTTTTTGACTCTTTTGACCATACAATATAATAAATTTAAGTAAAAATTAAATACTTATAGATCATATATTTTATTTTTGATATGCTTACTCGAGTGGAGGGTCCTATTGAAAATGACCTCTTTACTTTCATAAGATAGGACTAAATTTGCGTACGCACTATCCTTCCCATACTTCAGTTGTGGCTTATGTTATTATTATTTTCGGTCATTGCACCTGTTGATCCATTGTCCAGTAACTTGACAAAAGGTATTAAGACTATTTTGTTTTTATATTGTCAGGTCTTGCTAGATATTGCTGATCGAGAGCTAAAGGTTGTTAGCACAAGTGAATAACTCTTAATGAAGGACAAGTAGCATCTTCTAGAGATAAATAAAGCAAAACAAAGAGAATAGAATCCCCCGCATTGTATTTGACAACCAAAGACTGAATGTCTTTTCATAATACTAAATTTATGTCAAGTTTTCTTGCAAGCGGGGAAAAAGCGAGACACTATTTTTATTGGTCAATACCCCTTCATAGGAAGTGAAATGACGTATGTGTTGCTGGAGGTATAACATAGAAAGCCTCCTTTATTTCCCATTTTGTTTGTATTTTCTTAATCCTCCATGGAGAACTCTCTATACGAGTTTGTGAATCACCATGCCTATAATGCATTTGGATCAGGTGAATATTTTACCTTGACGTTGTGCGGTAAATTTTCAAAGTTGAAGTTGAATTTTCATCTTAGTTTATGCATTATTTTATTTTATAAATCCCTTTAATAGTAGCTATTTAGCTTAGTCTTATAAGTAAATTAAGAAGACTCCTTTATATTAATTGAGATGTCTCATATACATTTTCATAACTGATATGCAATGAGACAATGTTAGCAGTTTATAGTTGATATTTCACATACATTTTCACAGAAGTGATATCTGCTGCTAAGCGCAACCTTGAAAAGCTAGATGCTCCAACAGTTATCCTGTGGTAGGAGAGACTCTTTGTCGAGTCCGAAGCATGGTATTTATGGACACAAACAATGTCTTGTATTTGCATCTAAGTATGATGAGTTGTTCTTGATCAATATCTACCGAGTGCTATGAGGATGTTTTAGAGAAAGCTGAATCATTGGTTATTTCTGTTGGGCTCACGTGGATGTTAGCCTATGGTTCATATGGTTATGGGAGGCTTTAGGGAGTTAAATTCTATACAGTTTACTCCAAGTGTCTTATTTGGTGGCTTTGAGTGAGTACTTTCATTTATCATTTAGAGTGACTGTCGCATGTGTGTTCTCAGGGAATACCAACTGAAATTTTGCATGTTTACTACTCATTTCTTTACTTCGTCTATTCCTTATTTGGCTTAACACCGTTATAATTGATGTGTGATCTGATTATGTGAATCAAACAAAAACAGGAAAAAAGTATCAACATATTCAAATTCTTATTTGTGTATGTATATTAAGAAAAAAGTATAGAGCATAACATAATTATTATTAATTTATTGCAAGTAGTTAGTGTTATATTATTATGCTTAATGTAGTTCGTTAGGTTCTTAATATCTGAAATTAAGTTAAATAAATATTTATTAAATTTTAATTTAAAGTAATCAAAAGTTACACGTGCGAGGCACGTGCGATAAAACTAGTATATATAAACATGCATGTTTAAGAATGAAATGATAAAGTAACTCCCAAACCGAGAAAAGGCCAATAATTAAAAAAGAAAGAAAAAAATGAATTAGGAAAGTCAAGTAAACTCCATAAGCTTGTTTTCTTCTCACCTCTCATTTTGCAAACATTTTCTTTCTATTTGGAAGATGAACCCTCGGCGATGGAGAGGTGAAGATGGGTGCTTGGAGGACCAAGAAGAAACGTCCCTGATTATCAAGTTTCGCCTGTAATTTCCTCTTCTTTCTCTTTTTCCTTTGTTTTTCATGCTTTAAGACGTTTGAAGAGTTGATTTTTAAACCCTTTTTGGTTTAGATTTTCTATGTTTTGATTTTCTTAAAATCACTTTTGCTTTATATGTTCCAAATTTTGATTTTTTGTTACTCCTTTTGCTTTGCATGTTTGAAGATTTAATTTTTAAAAACTCATTTTGCTTTAATTTCTTATTTCATGTGTCATTTGCTTGATATTTACATAAAATACGTGTCAGGTATGCTTAATCTTATCAATTTTGAATGTCATGATGTTTGCATGTCAGCTGAGATTCAAAATTGCACCAAACGACCCCTGAATGTCTTAATGGTGTGTTTATCGGAGGGAATGGGAGAAATTTTTTTCCCTATAAAGAAGGGGGAAAGTGTTTTTATTTCTTTATTGAGATCCGATTCTCCTCCTTTATTTCTTTAACTGGTCGTGTCCCTACTGAAAGAAGGAATATTTAGTATTTACAATGAAATTGACTCAATCTGAATAAGTGTAGAGGATTCATGTAGCCAATTCCAACTGATTTGGGATTATGGAGTAGTTAATTGATTGATATAGACTTAAAAGTTGAGTTTAAGATTGATAATAAGAAAATACTGAAAATGACCATTATCAGAGAAGTTTTTTGTTTATTTATGAACTCTCTTTCATTGTTTTGTATTTGAAAATTTCAAAAAATAAAAGATGTATGATTTAGATGAATCTTGTACTGTGTTAGCTTGTTCAACTTTTAATTTGCTAATTGTGTGCTGCTTCAATAGGCTGTCAATGATTATGATGTTCACAACATTGTCATGTCGTATCTCACACATAATTATTTCACAGACACGTTGGAATCATTTACTGCCTCCACTGGCATGAAACAGACTGCTAGTCGTCTTGAGGATATAGAGAAGAGAAAAAGTAAGTGATAGTTTTCTTCAGGCACCCCTTTACTTTGTTTTCATATGGTGTTGATGTATTTTTTTATTGTTATGATGAAAGGTGCATTGTTGGTTGAAGCTTATTTATTGCTCATTCTTTTCGTTGTATTGACGTCTATCACATTGACCTTTCCTTAAGTGACAGTTTTCATCAGGTTCAAATTGCTTCTTGAAGCTTGTTATTGCTCATTCTTTTCACCGTGTTCAATTTGGAATTAGCACTCCTTAAGCCCCTTTTTTGATAATTTGTTTACTTCTAAGATTTATTTTTTTTCCTTCAGAGTACTTTTGTTTGAGAAATAGCCTTGTTTGTAATCGCTTGTTTCATTTTGAGATCATGCTACTTTTCTCTTGGTTTTCCAACATACATATCTTGCATTTCTACTGTCTAGTGTGCATAACATCATATTCATTTTGATATGTCAATAGCCTACTATAAGTGTGACGATTGGCTGGGTAACAAAATGACGAAAGGTGTTAAAAGGACTCGAGATACCGAAATAATGTGGAAGGAAGTTATCTCTAAGACCTACGACTTGTAAAATCCATTTGGCATGGAATAAGAAAAATATAATAGAAGCAAAGTACTTATGTGGGCACTATTTTCTTTTATAAAAATCAGGACACGTGTAGGTAGTATTAGCTAGTCGGGAATACGGTTTGATCATTGTTGGTACACGTATATTAAATCTAATATGTACCAAGAACATTTTCACCTTGGTTAAAGAATGACATGTCAATGATAGGATAAACCTGCAATTTAGAGGATATTTATTCTTAGAGAAGTTCTAGTTTGTCTCAAATGTCAAATTATTAAGTATTTAAATGAAATGAGCCCTAATGGATCAAAATGAATAAATAGAATTTAGATAACCAACCCAATCATCTTGGGATTGGAACATAGTGTTGTTTTATTCACCTCCAATCCATAAGAATAGCAGACGGTTTTACCTATTTCAATATAGAAGGAACAAATTTGGTAAAGTCAACATGATACTTTGTTTTCTTCTTCTTTCCTCTTTATGTTGTTTATCCACTCTACAGTGAGCATTGACATAATATAAGATGGAGTAGTCTGGATTCCGGTGTTTTAATTATTAGTTTATCTTTTTGAAGTGTTTGATTGATGGTCCTAACTACAAAGTTATCTCTAGGGATTTATCATTTGGCATTAGAAGGGACGGTTTGGAAGTTCATTGAACTTACAGAGCAGTTTGCTCCCGACTTATTGGAGAAAAATAAGGATCTGCATTTTGATCTGTTGAGTCTTCATTTTGTTGGACTTGTCTGCTCAAGAAAATGGTGAGCACAGTATGTCAGTGGCTGATTTTTCAGAGACGACATTACATTTTCTGACTATTTCTATCTTTCTGTGGTAGCACAAAAGCTCTGAAATTTGCGCAGGCAAAGTTGGCTCCTTTTGGGAAGGTGCAAAAATATGTTAAAAAGCTTGAGGTGTGTTTCTTCCCTAGTGAATCTCTTAAATTTTTTCTTCCAAATCCCATGTACTTGTCTAAATATTGGAACTTTTTGGCAGGACTTCATGGCTTTATTAGCTTATAATGAGCCAGAAAAGTCACCCATGTTTCATCTATTAAGCTTGGAGTACAGGGAGCAAGTTGCCGATAGTTTGAATAGAGCAATACTTGGTGTGTTTTTATGGTCTTTTTGGTGTCGTTATTTCTAACTGACTTTGGTTCCCCTCTTCTCACTCAGTTTTGATGTCATGTAACAAATTCAAACCTCCCCAGCTATTCTGCGGTTGAAAGGTTGATGCAGCAGACAACTGTTGTAAGGCAATGCTTAAGTCAAGAATCCAGTAAAGTTTGATCTTAGTAATTTTTCATTGAATTGTTTTTGCTTAGAATTCTGTGGACATGGAACATAGGAGGTGAAAAAAGTGTTAAAAGAGAAACTCATGAGATAGGATCACTAGTAGTTCATCCCAATAGCCACTCAATTTTGCATTTCTACTAGCGACCCCTACCCTAGACATTCATGTAAGTAGTGGCATAGCTAGAATGCTGACAAGGGGATTCAAAAACATACAAGAATGCCACACTTGGGATTTCAACATGTGACCTAAATAATCTTTTTGAACACATTACCAGTAGAAACGCGTTAAGGAGATTCAGCAATTTACATAGAAATCAATAAAAATTGTTTTTATCCTATTTGCGTAGTATAAAGTGTCCAACTCCTTCGCAAGACTTATCTCCCTCATCCGTGAAGGTGTTACCAACCTGCTTTTGGACCAAGACCACTTGAAACTTTGGTAGTTCAAGATTCTTGATGACAGAATAGAGTTACAATACTAACATTCTTTTCTAATTATCAAGGAAGTGGCAATTAAAGAATTAATTTGCTGAATGATACATTTTTCCCTTTGGACACCAATAATCTGCTCTATACTGAAGTCATAAGAAAACA
The DNA here is from genome assembly GCF_002878395.1 of Capsicum annuum. NCBI lineage: Eukaryota > Viridiplantae > Streptophyta > Magnoliopsida > Solanales > Solanaceae > Capsicum > Capsicum annuum. The sequence goes on along the minus strand of NC_061111.1, from coordinate 229,179,395 downwards.
ATCAAAATCAAGTGATTGTAGGCTTGTTTGAATTCAATTCCCAGTAACACTATGATTCGAAATTAGTTCTTTTTTTATTAAAGATCTTTCAAAGTGTAAGTGTATTCCTATCAATAAAGATAAAAGAAATAATATGTATTTGTTAATGTGTGTAAAGCTATCATGTGGTTAACAAAGCAGCACAAATAGTTTTATAGATAAGTAATTATTAAACATATTAGGTATGAAAGAATAATATTACCTCCTTATCAACTAATGTCACTATTTTTCGAGAATCGCCTCCATTCTTAAACAACTTCGTTGGGCCGATTTCGATGACCAAGACTTTGATCATCAAGATATAATTTCTTGACTTCAAAGTGTTGATACTCACAAATTCGGTGATAGGATCCATTGTAATAATCTTTAAGAAAATAGAAGTTAGAACGATAAGAACGTAGAATTTCATAATAGAGGTACATTTGTTAGATGATAAGAATTATACCTAAATATGTGAATCTTGTTGGTAGGTGGGTAGATAAAGAAATTAGTTATGAGCAACAAAAAATATAATATATTCTACTAAAACGACACATAGAACGATAAGAACGTAGAATTCATAATAGAGGTATGAAATAAAATATATTGAACTAACAGGTCACATTAAGCTACACATTAAACTAAATTAAATTAAGCAATTTAAGTTGGCATAACAAATAATCTTGTGTTTAAATTAACAATGTAAAAAGGAAGAGGTGATATAACGATAAAAAACTTGGAAATAAAATTATTGAAACTGTGCTGAGACGAAAAACAATAAAAGATTGCAGTTGTTTATAACAATGAACAATGACAAATGTTCACGCAACTGTTTATAACAATGAACAATCAAAAAAGCTAAAGAGTTTATATAGAAGGACTGGAAAAATCGTATGTTTTTTGGTTGAAAGAAACCAAGTAAAAATCAAGTCGGATTAAAAAAAGCGGTAGCTAAATTTCGGAAGAATTTAATTGTAAACCAAGTAGGAACCAAATAGAGTTGGACACTTTATACGTACACGGGTGTTTAGCTAAATTTGGAAGAAAATTTTTACAAAAAAATCATGGATTTAATTGTAAACCAAGTAGGAACCAAAAAACGGGTGTTTAGCTAAATTTGGGAAGGAAATTTTTACAAAAAAATGGATGTTTTAATGAAGCAGGGGAAAGAGCTAAATTTGTGAAGAAATTAATTGTAGAAAATTTTTAGTATATTTATTTTGTAGAATTAATTGCAGGGAAAAGGGTAAAAGTCGGTTTTGTCTGAAGCGAACTGTTTTAATGAAGGGCAAGAAGTTCAATTCACTTTTCTAAAGGCCTTCACACTTTTAATATATTATTATTATAGATTATAGATTATAGACAAAATACAACTTGCTATTTTTCATAATTATAAAACAATTACTATAAAAATTCTAATTGTAGCTATAAATTTGCTAATTATGAAAAATTTCCTTTTTTCTCCTTGAAAAATAACCCAATACCCTTGAGTCCAAATAACGTTATATCCTCGCATTGCCAATCAAACATATTGATCTCTAGACTGGTTTAAATTGAATTGCGAATCGTGAGAATGGATCCTTTTGATATGTATGAGTGTTTTAATAAAATTAGTGATTTAAAGTTAAATATAAAAATCTTAAATATATATAAATATATAATAATAATAATAATAGTAGTTATTATTATTATTATTATTATTATTTTAAAATATTAAGCTCTTAACTTCACATAATAAATTATTATTTATAGAAGTAATGACTAGTTTTAATTAACAATGTGTTAACTATTTATTTGCAATGCATTAGTTTGAATACTGTAAAAATTTCATTTATTAATATGAAAGTTTGAATTGCTTAATTCAAAGTTCTAAAATATTTATGATAAAAGTAATACTTTTATTTTAGAAAAAATTAAGATTATATATCTTTTTTTTACAACCTTCAATATTGTTTTAAGTGATATAAAAATCGTAAGATTTACTATTAAATTTTATTGGGGTCTCAAAATTTTGGAGGCTTAAAACAATTGTCTTGAGACATCCTGTATGAAACTTTTTACCTTGAAAGTGAGACTTTTGTGTGTAAATTCAAATTTATTGAATTTCAAAACAAATATCGACAGTAATTGTAAAAGCCAAAAAAATAAAATAAGTTACTTATATATACGTGGTATCTTACTAATTACTATCCAGTAACTTATAAATTATAATTTGTACTCTAGTGGCCAGGGCAAGCCAGCTTTCATTATGTGCTATCACTCGAATTTACTCGTAGTTGTATTAGGAAATCATTATTGTATTATGCGTTGGGTTCAATAGGTGTGAATGGAAAATGAAAAGTTGCTTGGAAGGGACACAACTCTTCGAGTAAAAGACACATTATTTCGGGAAGCAGTATAACTGTTTGGATGGTTGTGGATGTTCAGAAAAGACACACTCTTTCTAATGGACAGACATGACTGTTCAGAAAGAATACACCTTTCCGGTGAACCATTGCCACCTTTCGAAAGGAGCACTTAATGGCTATATGAACCTGCATTTTTTCACAGGCTTAGTATGAATTTTTCTGCACTTGAAAACATTTCTTCTCTTCTAAAATACTCCGTGTGATCATCTAACTGTTGAGTGAGTTCGAAGAGAATTCAATCATTTGAGGTACCACTATAGTCGGATAGTTAAGCCATTTTATCTTGGGAGGAAAATTCCGCAACCTCGGGTACTTGAGGGGAATTATTTTCTTAAGGACACTTTGTGAATTAGGAGGACTTGACTTTTTCTGCTTCATCTAATTTTCGTTAAAATACTGAAAACACATTACTTTAAAAGATCATTTTTGATCTTATGCTGAAGGTGTTGGAAACTTCATAAGTGTTCTTGATTTATTCTTAACCTTGTGTTGAAGTTGTTTTGCCAAAATATAGAATTTTTTATACCCGAAAACAACAATCTTAAGGAAATAATTTTGGAAAAAAAATATTTTTTTTGCTTGTTTGGTGAAATTTTCTTTTCACTAAAGTTTTTTTTCTTCGGAATCTGTATTGCTTGGTTACTGGAGATTTTAGCTTTCTACTCCGTTTAAACTTAACTCGTGATTTGAAGAAATAAAATCTTCATCACAAGTTAATGATCACTCGGTTGACGATTGAAAGTCATAAAAACTTCATCGTTAAACTAGAAAAAAGGGGTGTTTAAAGTTGTTGCAACTTTATTAATAGTATTTTGATATACTAAAGTTACTGTCTTGTTGTGACAGGAAAATGACTACTGACAGTCAAGTGCATGATACTGTAACGACTGTGGCAGCAACTAATGTTACCACAACGAGTCGTAGGAATGCTCCGCCGGTAATGGCACCAATGGAGAAACCCGAAAAATTCACGGGTGTAGACTTCAAAAGGTGACAACAGAAGATGTTCTTCTACCTTACAACTTTATGTCTTCAACGGTTTACATATGAAGAAGCTCCTGAGGTGCTCGAAGGAACTTCGGACCAGGAGAAATTTATTGTTATGGAGGCGTGGAAACACTTAGATTTTCTATGCAGGAATTACATTCTAGATGGCCTCCAAAATGAACTATACAATGTGTATAGTGGAATGAAGATGACAAAAGAGTTGTGGGGGGCACTGGAAATAAAGTACAAAACTGAAGATGCAGGAACCAAAAAGTACTTCGTTGCAAGATTCCTAGAGTTCAAAATGATTGACAGCAAGTCTGTTATATCTCAAGTCCAGGAACTACAAGTTATCATCCACAATCTCCTCGCAGAAGGTATGATTTTGTTGAATACCTTATTTGAATATATTAAAAATATTTTTAATGTTCACATGAACTTAATAGTAGGTTTGATCGTGAACGAGGCGTTTCAAGTTGCGGAAATAATAGAGAATTTACCACCTATATGGAAGGACTTCAAAAACTACTTGAAACATAAGCGAAAGGAGATGTCAGTCGAAGATCTTATAGTAAGACTGCGTATTAAAGAAGATAATAAAGCCGCAGAAAGAAGGTCGAAAGGAAATTTTGCAATAAATGAAGCACATATTATAGAAGACGACTACAACAACTCCAAAAAGTAGAAGAAAGTTGGACAGGAAAGCAATCAACTCAAGAAGGAATTCAAGGGAAAATACTTTAAATATGGAAATATTGGCCACAAGTCTACGGATTGTCGTGCCCCAAAGAAAGGAAAGAATAAGGACCAAGCAAATATGACTGAGTCCAAGAAAGAAATAGACGATTTGTGTGCCATGCAGTCGGAATACAACTTGGTGGGAAATCCTCGAGAATGGTGGATGGATTCCGGTGCCACCCGCCATGTTTGTGCTAATAAGGAGTTATTTGCTGCTTTTGCTCCGTCTCAAGGGGAAGAGAGATATATATGGCCAACTCCGCAACTGCAAAAGTTGAAAAAAAGGGAAAAGTCTGCCTGAAAATGACATCAGGCAAAATGTTGACTTTGAACAATGTCCTATATGTATCGGAGTTACGAAAGAACTTAATTTTTGTATCACTTTTTGACAAGAACGGATTCAAATGTTGTCACGACCCAAAATGGGGCCCTGGCCGTGACGAGCATTTCTGAACCGTGAAGGCCCGGGACGCCCTCTGTCTATCTGGTAATCATGCACAATATTCATATAATAAAAGATAATACGAAAATAAAAATCTAATATGGAAACATGGTCAGTCTGAATGTGATCATAATACTGAAAAATTGAAATTCAAAATATATTAGGATAATAATAATATCTGACGCAGTCTGTGAAATCTCTACTATGAACTAAACAAAACTGTCTGAAAACTGGGACAAGGCCCCCAGTAGACCAAAACATGACTAAAGATAAATATCTGAAAGTAAACAGGCCTTCTGGAATATAGAAGGCTCACCCCTGCACAATCTGCTCTGCGATCTGAAATATCTACTATTTATCTGGACCCCTAAACTGTGTCTCAAAACCTGTAAGGAGGGGGGTCAGCACAAATGTACTAGCACGCGAACCAATCCAAAATAAAGTATTTAAACATATATATAATAGATGAGAGCAATTTTCATCAACACATCACGTATAAAATAGCTTCTGAAAACACATGGGCATCATTCGAAAATCATAAGACATTCTTGTCAAAACATTTTCTAATCTTTGTATTACTTTTGAGTTATGTGGCACTCCCCTACAAGTTTGATATTCCATGGGCTATATAAAATCCGCCATTGACTCGGTGGGGGCCACACTTGGGTTGGAGTTTCTGAGTCTGATACGCCACACGACACTTAAGCCAGTATATAATAATATACCCGAATCGGCAAATTACGATTTTGGACAATGAGTTGTCTGAACTGATGCCTTCTTCGAGGACCACCTAACATCTCTTTATGCCCAATTTTTATCATGTTTTGAATCATGCATGTTTCTAATTTCCACATCTGGAAAGCCTGATTTCAAACATGCATTAAATCTGTTCTGAATTATCATGGCAAAATCTGAATTGGTGTCGTCACACCAAGACTTGCAAGTCCTATTTTTGAGCTATAATGTCATAAGCATGATTTTTCATAAAAATATAGTTTCAGACCACCCAAACATGTAATTTTCATAAAAGATTTCATGTTCCGAAACTCAAGTCAAAACTATGCAAAAACTTTCATCAAACATATGGTGGTCATGTGCTCTTGGAAAAATCATGCACTCTTTCATTATATGTATATTCAACATTCACAACATAAACAATCCTCTCTCTTTTGAAAGCAAAAATCATAATCAAAATCACTATTTAAGACTTTTCATAACATGCTTTTCAAGATGTATTTCGAAATAATTCATATCATGGGAAACATGGAAAAATTACATCAAGAGAGGGATTTCATATATATCATGCTCTCAATTCATATTTCAAGACTTAAACACATACATACATATACATATAATTTTCAAATCACTTTGGGTAAAAGCCAAAAGGCCAAAACAATATCATTAAAGCTTCTAAAACATGAGCATGTACATGAATTCAAAAATCCCATTCTTAAAACATGATTTCTATGCCCATGAGATTTTAAGAAAACCCCACGTACCTCTATTTAATAAATTGAGGGATGATCCTTGAAGCCTACGATGTGGGGATTCCAAATCTCTAATTATCTTCCAAAACCCACGATTGAATCTTGAGTTATTTGGGATTTTTGTTTGAAACCCTAAGGGGTGTTCTTGAGGGAAAATTTGAGAAAAGGATTATATTTTGATGAATTGGGGGCTAAATCTGGTGTTTTAGATGAAATTTGGGTGAGGTGAAATGACTAAAATGCCCCTAAGAAA
>NC_061111.1:229154883-229170062 GCF_002878395.1 Capsicum annuum | reverse complement strand
AAAGCGGATGGTACTATTGACAAATATAAGACAATACTTGCAGTAAAAAACTTCAAACAAAAGAAAGGCCTTGATTACTTTGATATGTGCTCGCCTGTAATGAGGATAACATCAATTCGGATGTTAATTGCCTTGGCGGTGGTGTATGGTCTTGAAATCCATCAAATGAATATGAAAACAATATTCCTAAATGAAGAATTGGAGGAAGAAATTTACAAGGAACAACCTGGGGGTTTTGTGGTTCCAGAAAAAGAATACAAAGTGTGTAAACTTGTTAAGTCACTTTATGAACTAACACAAACACCTAAATAGTGGCATGCAAAGTTTGACCAAACCATGTTGGCAAACAGGTTCAAGATAAATGAATGTGATAAATATGTTTATATTAAAAACACTCCAAATCACCAGGTCATTGTTTGTTTGTACGTAGATGATATGTTGATCATCAGTAGAGACATTTCTGACATAAATTCTACGAGACGAATGCTTGAGAGCAAGTTCGATATAAAAGACCTTGAAGTTTCGGATGTGATATTGGGAATAAAAATTCATAGAACTCCATAAGGGTTGGCATTGTCATAGTCTCATTATATCGAAAAGGTACTTGACAAATTCAAGTATTTGAAATTTGGTATTGCCATGACTCCATTGGACGTGAGCTTCGCACTTCAAAAGAATGAGGGTGAAAGTGACTCATAATTGGAATACGCGAGAGTGTTGGGATGTCTAATGTATATCATGAATTATACATGGCCAAACACAATATGTGCTATTAGTAAGTTGAGTCGGTACACGATTAATCCTAATAAAACTCATTAGATGACAATGAAAAGATTTTTTAGGTATCTTAAATACACTCAAGACTATGCTTTGCATTATAGTAAATATCCAGCAGTACTTGAAGGATATAGTGATGCAAATTAGATCACCAGATCGAATGAAGTAAAATCCACGAGTGGATACGTATTTACTATAGGTGGAGGATCAATCTCTTGGAAATCATCCAAATAGACATGTATTGCTCGCTCTACAATGGAATCAGAATTTATCGCATTAAATAAAGACAGTGAAGAAGTAGAATGACTTCAAAATTTCTTGAAAGATATTCCTTATTGGCCCAAACCATTGGCACCAGTATGTATACACTGTGATAGCCAAGTAACAATAGGTAGGGTAGGGAGCATGATGTACAACGGTAAATCTCATCACATAAGATGGAGACATAATATCATTAGAGAACTTCTCTCTAGTGGAATTATCACTGTTCACTATGTGAGTCAAAATATATCGGATCCACTTGCAAAAGGCCTATCTAGAGAAGGAGTTGAGAGGACATTCAAGGGAATTAATTTACGGCCTAGGACAAGTTAGCATGACGGTAACTCTACCTAGTAGACTGAAGATCCCAAGAGCTAGGTTCAAAGAGATCAAATAAAGTTGTGTCTGACAGGTTCAACACTGTCAATATGCCCAACCCATTCTCATGATGTAGACAATGTTTAGTAAATAAGGATAAGACTTATGGTGTGAAGTCTTTTAATGATTATCTAAATTTAGTAGATTTGACCTAATAGTTTAATCTATAGGATTGAACGTTTAAAAATCACCTATGTGAGGGCGAAGTGGAAGCCGCTTCAAGAAGAATGTTAGTAAATGCCTATTCTCTAAAATCTCATGAGACAAGGAGGTGTTCATGGCTGAACCGAATAAAACTATGAGAACTATAAATGGTAAAATGTTGGTTATGTGACATGTGTTGTCTAGGTGTACATTAAATCTCGGTGGTTCAAAGATATCAAGTCTATCGATTGATCGAGTGCATCCGATGCATGTTCACTACGAAAAGTTCAAAGAAAAACTCACTTATCCAGATGCAATCAGTATTCGCTTGATGATCACATACTTGTCCATAAAGTTTTACAAAGAGTAGTCATTCCCCATTCATGTGGGGGATTGTTGGGTTCAATAGGTGTGAATGAAAAATGAAAAGTTGCTTGGAGGGGACACAACTCTTTGAGTAAAAGACACATTATTTCGGGAAAAGGTATGACTGTTTGGATGGTTGTGGTTGATCAGAAAAGACACACTCTTTTGAATGGACAGACATGACAGTTCAGAAAAGATACATCTTTTTGGTGAACCATTACCACCTTTCGGAAGGGGCACTTAATGGCTATATAAACCTGTATTTTTCCACAGGTTTAGTATGAATTTTTCTGCACTTGAAAGCATTTCTTGTCTTCTAAAATACTCTGTGTGATCATTTAACTGTTGAGTGAGTTAGAAGAGAATTCAATCGTTTGAGGTACCACTACAGTCAGATTGTTAAGCCATTTTATCTTGAGAGAAAAATTTTGCAACCTCGGGTACTTACAAGTATATTTTTTGTACTAACAGTCAGATTCAGGATTTATATATAGGGGATTTGGAAAAAATAAGCAGGAAATGAGCGGATCAGATTATATATGAACGAGTCGTATAATATATGAGCAATCTTATATAAAATTTCTTAATGAGCAATCAAACGATCCATTAATTACTTCTAATTTAATATTTATATTGGTTCATGAATCATGACAAAGAACTTAACATAAATATAAGAATTATCGTACTGTAATTATAAATGTGGAAGTTCAAATGATGATCACATACAAAACAAAATTACATAAAAATAAACTTGATTTGGTTGAACTACTTTTCAATAGTATTGTCACACCCCCTTTTTAACCGAAAAGATTCATTTTAAGTTTGAAAAGGGTTTTTATTATTAAGGTGACAAAAGATGAAACTTGTTTTGAAAAGGACTTTTAACAATCAAAACTCAGAGTCGCCACTTGACATAATTCGGTGTGCCAAATCACCTTTGAAAGATCCTTTTTTAAAAACTATTTTTGACTCTTAAACTGATCCGCAAACAGAGATTTCGGCTAAAAAATTCTGTTGACCGAGGGAAAGGTGTTAGGCACCCCTCGATCTCGTGGTTCGACCACGGTCGCTTGGTGGAGCATTCGGCTAATTTGACACTACGAATGTATAAATCACACAAAGCATGCAAAACAATCAATCAAGCAAAACAAAATAATCCAAAATTTAGTGTTCAGTCCAATTATACAGTCTCGAAATAAAAAATACGGACATATAAACCTACTCTATGCTAGGCTAATCCTAACTACACTCCATTGCTTTCTCCACCAGACGTTTCGAGCCTTGATCGTGCACCGTCTTCAAGTACATGATACTTCGGGGCATTCCCTGGATAAATCAATACAAATTTCTCGGGGAATTCCTCGACCAAATAAATACAATAGATTTCGATGCATAAATCAAAATCACTCCACAAATATTTCATCATTCAACAATCACAGATCTAAATTTGCCTACCCGAGCCTACTGTTGCCTATCCCGCTTGACCTATCAATCAACGACATCAATGAATCAAAACAACAATATTCACTTTATCAACTTTCAATTTCCGTCCCACTTATTTCTAATTGAGTTTAAATCATTCAATTCAAACAATCAATATGATGATCCAAACATATCAAAATCAACGAAAATAAAAGCCACACACCATGAATTCAACATATAAAGCATCAAATAATTAAGATTAATCGAGAAGGAGATGAGAAATGGACCTCAATTTTATTCCAAACAATTAGCGACGGATCAAAGCTTACTAACCAATGAACCTCGACCAACCTCAAGATCAACCCATCAACTTGATTTGATAAATTGCAATCCGAAATAAGACAGATGAACTAACGAATAATGACACCCAAATCTAATAAAGATACGAATAAGACGCAGTTTATGAGTTGGTTTTAAGCTAGTGACATCATTTTCGTCTCGTCGAAGCTCCGGCGATTTCAGAAGGAATGGAAAATGGAGAAGATGCTCAGATTCTGACCGACAGTAACTTTTCCCAGTGAGAAATCACCGAAAAACCCCAAAATCAACCAAATTTGCACTGTTTTTGTTCAACACCTCAATTTTTATATGTTTTTCTCCCCAAGCTCACTGGTTTTGTCCCCGATCTCTATGTTTCTATCTATTTTCCTATTTTTTTATTTTGATCTCTCCCTCTTCATTGTTTTCTGCCTCTCTCTCCATGTGTGCATGCTCCTTATATCTATATGTGTGTCTATGTGATTCCCCAATTTGGTGTGTGTATTGTGAGGATTCTGTGAGAGATTATGATGTGTAGTCTGCTAATGGCGAGGTGCGTGAGAATGAGTGGAAAGCATTATGAATAATTATATGAAAAAATGGAATTTTAGAGATTTTTTGTGTTCTGTTAATGGAATCTATGGTGCATGTGTTTAATTATTAAAGAGAATGAAGATGATGAGTGTTTTGTGAGTGGGTGTTTTGTGAGTAGGAAAATAGAAGATGAATGAAGAAGCTCTCTTATTTGGAATGTAGTGTCCTCCAAGTTGTTGTGATCCGTGGGCCTCATTTTTCTTAGTGTATGCTTATCTCTTTTTTCGCTTTGTGTCCAAAAAAGGTGAGGAGGAGGGGGTATAGGATAGGGTAAGTGGTGAGAGGGTATGGGGTAGGTGATGTGTTGTTAACTTTTAATATGGAGGGTTGTTAGTTAGTTATCACAAGAATATTTTGGATTAGGTTGGTTGGGGATTTGTTATTTTTGTATTTTTGTGGGATATAATCATATGGGTGAGGGCATGCCGTAAGATGGGGGTAAAAATAGTAAAAATGCTTTCAGGGAGGGATAAAATTACGTATCTCCATCATGCCCCTCTTTGCATGTAAACACAAAGTGTGTTCATACAAAGAAGTAGACAACAATATGGAATTTTAACCCGACCATTATTCAAAGAAAGAAACAAAAGAAAGAAGGACAACTGAGTTGGAGAGTCGAGTGAGGTTCCATCGAGGTTACAGTCCGTGACTCTGTCATTACATAAAAAATGAAAACTACATGTTAACAACATAAATGAAATTACAAAATCCTATCTACGCAGCTTCTTTTAGACTTTTGACTTGAGTTTCATCACCCTATTCTTCAGGCGGGCTCCTGACTTTCAATTTCTTCAACTTGTTGCTTGGCTTTCAATCTCCTTACCCCGTTCTCCAGGCGGGCTCCTAACTTGCTATTTTCAATCTGTTGACTTTCAATTTCCTCACCTTGTTACTTGACTTTCCATGTATTCGCCCAGTTCTTCAGGCGGGCTCCTGAAATCACATCAAAACTAAAAAGAAAATTATCCCAAACAAAGAAATGCATCTTCTATGAGTTAATTGGAATGATTAGACTAGAAGGTATATCTTATAAGAACCAAAGGGGAAGACTCAACTAAAAGGTATATCTTATAGGAACCAAATGGGAAGACTCAACTAAAAGGTACGTCATAGGAATCAAAGGGAATGACTCGACTAAAAGGTACGTCTTAAGGAATCAAAGGGGATGACTCGACTAAAAGGTATGGCTTATAGGGATCAAACAAATGACTCAACTAAAAGGTATGTCTTATAGGAATCAGAACGGATGACTTGACTAAAAGGTACGTATTATAGGAATCAAAGGGAATGACTCAACTAAAAGGTATGTCTTCTAGGGGTCAAGGGGAATGACTTGACTAAAAGGTACGTCTTATAGGAATCAAAGGGGGATGACTGAACTAAAAGGTATGTCTTCTAGGGGTCAAGGAATGACTCAACTAGAAGGTAAGTCCTATAGGAATCAAAGGGTATGACTCGACTAAAAGGTACATCTTAGGAATCAAGTGGGATGACTCGACTATAAGGTACGTCTTATAGGAATCAATGGGAATGACTCAACTAAAAGGTACGTCTTATAGAAATCAAGAGGAATGACTCGACTAAAAGGTACGTATTATAGGAATCAAAGGGAATAACTTGACTAAAAGGTACGTCTTCTAGGGATCAAGGGGGATGACTCGACTAAAAGGTACGTCTTATAGTAATCAAGAGAAATGACTCAACTAAAAGGTACTCTTCTAGGGGTGAAGGGGACTGACTGGACTAAAAGGTACGTCTTATAGTAATCAAAGAAAATAACTCGACTAAAAGGTACGTCTTCTAGGGGTCAAGGGGACTGACTCGACTAAAAGGTACGTCTTATAGGAGTAAAGGGAAATGACTTAACTAAAAGGTACGTCTTCTAGGGGTCAAAGGGAATGACTCAACTAAAAGGTACGTCTTATGGAATCAAGGGAGATGACTCAACTAAAAGGTATGTCTTATAGGAATCAAGGGGGATGACTCAATTAAAAGGTATGTCTTATAAGAATCAAAGGGGATGACTAAACTAAAAGGTACGTCTTGTAGGAATCAAGAGGGATGACTCGACTAAAAGGTATGTCTTATAGAAATCAAAGGGGATGACTCGACTAAAAGGTACATCTTCTAAGAGTCAAGGGGAATGAATCAACTAGAAGGTACGTCTCATAGGAGTGAAGGTTCAATTTAAGAAGTGTATCACCTAGCAAATGAAAATTAAAATCCCTGAACAAGAAAGTGTGTCTCCGAGAGATAGGATGATGAATTTTTACCATGATTTGATTATCAAACCCGTGCTGCAACATTGCTTCCTGCATTTTTAAGAGTAAGGAATTACGGCCTTTGATGTTTAGGCTTTGCAGTCCTTGATTTGAAGGTAACATGTGTTCCCGTTTCATACAAAGAAAACTTGTGAGTTTAAAAACACGGTGGCTGGCTTGCGGCTTTGGATTTTGGGCGATTTCTCTTGCACTTGTACCATTAACCTTGCTTTCAATAATTAGCATATGTCATTGACTTGCTGCATCATTAACCCAAACTCAGATTATTAAGAGCGACTCTGAAACAAACACGGTATCTCTGCTTTGCCATGTTTCTCAAATAAACCCTTTGAACCTTGTTATTTTCATGAGTTTCCAGACTTGTCTATTGACAAAACTTTTTACATGCCTTATTTCGACTCACAATCATGTCTCTTTCATGTGTTAGCCTTTTATCTTACTTTGTGCAATTGAAGAAGCTAGTAGCCAGTTTTGAAATCTTTTCTCACTTGTTTTGACATGGACTGGACTCAAAAACAAGAAAAAAATGACAATGACTTTTATTTGGACAACTGACTCAAGAAAATAAAATAAAAACAAAGAGAAGAAAGAAAAGACAATGAATGTCCCCATTTGAAACAAAGAAATGAAAAATTTACCTAGAAATGACAGTCAACTCTAATGATTATGCCATACATTTTGGATTAAGCTGCCTGATCTTTCCATCCAAACTTTTTGCCAATTGTTGTTGAGTTAACGACTTAGAAATTGAGTTGTTTCCTTAGGTCAATTGTATTTAAGACCTCATTCAGCTAGTGACACCTTGAGGGATTTTCTCCAATAAGCCTCTCTCATTTTCTCTCAGCTTACCAATGCCTTATGGTACCCGTGAGGGTTTTTCACCAATGAGACTCTCTTATTTTCATTTATCTCAACTCACCATCGTCTTACGGTATCGGTGAGGGTTTTTACCGATAAGACTCTTTTGTTTTTATTTCTCTCAACTTACCATCGCCTTACGATGCTCGTAAGGGTTTTCACCGATAAGACTCTCTTATTTTCTTCTCTCCTGATTCCTTATGCCGAGGAAGATATATAGTACCCAAAATACATCACCATATCCATTGCATGCTTAGCCTTAACATTCTCAAAGATTGATCTGAAGATCTTTCTTTGGTTGTAACTTGACTTTTGGATAAGGTTAGAAAGAAAGGATGACATGGGGCCTGAATGACACTTGAAGTAGGGTAGGACTTACAACTTTTGATATTGACTCAAACAATGAGGATTAAATCATGTCCCAGTTTTTTTGACTGGATAATTCTAAACTGTTTATTTAGTTGGACCGAGCCCAGAGTAGGACAGCCTACGTATCTCACCCCCAAGAGAGGAGAATCAGGTCACGCTTAGTTCTGGCAACTTGTTTTTTTGCTTGATTCTAATTGTTTTTTTGCTTTTCTCTTTTATTGACTTTTTTTCTCTTTGAAACTTTCTGACTCTATTTTTCTCGACACTCTTCTTTTTACTTTCTTTTTGGACATATTTTCTTTTTCTTTTTCTTTTTTTTTTGAAACTTTTCTGACTCTACTGTTTTGCTCGATACTTTTCTTTTGAGCTTTGTTGACTCTATCTTGATTCCAAAAGAGGGGTATGAAAGAAAATAACACTAAGGCTCAAATGGGGTAAACAAAGGCTGGCACGATATTTGAATAGCAAAATGAAATGCCTTCGTCATATCAATCTTTGAAAATGTCAGTACATAGCATGCAATGTGAAAGTACACGATCAATATCACTTATGACATATTTTACAACACTAACTTTCCCCGAGCATATGTGCCACCTCTTCTTCTACACTTGTCGAACATATAACTTCACCTTTGTTGTACATCCCTCACATTGAATGACTCATGCTTTTGTGGAGTTGGTTTTTGTTCCGTTCCTCGGGAGAACACATCCTCTATTTGACCTAATTGAGCTATGTTTTTCAATTGATGACCAAGTTATTCTTGTGATTCTCAAAATAATTGCCTTAATTTTTGAAGAAGGCTTTAACTTGTCACCAAATATCTCAGGACTCCACCTATTTTCTAAGATGTTTTTCCTAACTTTAGCCCTTTGATTCAATGTTTCATGGTTAAGTTGGATTTTAAGATCTGGCTGAAAATTCCGCTAGCATGTCATATCACTAGAATCAGCATAAAATGTACTGTATAAAGAAAATAAACAAACGATATATATTTAAACACAAAGAGAAAGTGATAATTCATTTAGTTGAAATAAAAGATAGAAGAGTTTGAACAAAAACGACAAAGAGACAAAAGAAAATAGATCCCAAACTACAACCCTAAAATAATTTAAAAAACAAAAAAGAAGACAAAACAAACTACCAGACCTCTTCCTTGTAAGGAGAGGGGTGACTTTTCAAATTGCTCTGCCTGACGACTTAGCCACTGGTTTGCATATCAGCATGACTAAAACTTCCCTCACTATCAACATTTTGCACCATAATTGATCCATCTTGAATCATCTTTTTAATTTCTTTTTTCAAATCTCGACAATCTTCAATACTATAACCCTGAGCATCAGAATGATATGCACATCATATATTAGGATCAAAATTTCTTGAACGCCAATTAAGAGTGCACCCAAGGAGAGGAGTGATCATGCCTCATTGTACCAATCTCTAAAATAAACTAGCATACGACTCTCTAATTGGTGTGAAGCTATCTCTCGACTTTTGCCTCATTTCATCATTTAACTTGGATCGAAAATCAGGCTTAGAAGGGTTTTGGTATGTTTGTGGAGTTAGATGATGACTCTGAGGAGTTGGTGTGTTCCATTGTGGGTAAGATGGGGGTTGAATATGAAGCTGTGCGTTATATACTGGATATGGAGATGGAGGAGCAGAGTATAATGGATTTTGGGAGTGATTATGTGGAGTTTGGGCATGAACTTGGGTTTTTGCCTGAGAGTGACGACGATGGGGTCTTCTTGACTGTTCTCGCTCTCCAACTACAATAGCAGATGCATCTTCCTCATTCTTTGTCTCCCCAACACTTCTTGAACCCTTTTGAATTGCTTGAGTAGTCGCTTTCAATATTGCAAAACTCATAATGCGACCCGTCTTAATTCACCGTTCTATCATTCCCCCCATTTTAAGGACCTCAATAAATGACTTGCCCAATGTAGGTAACAAGTGTTGATAATATGTTTCATCTTGCGCTTGAATAAACACCTCCATTATTTTGCTTTCTTTCATTGGCGGTTTCACTCTAGTAGCTTGTTCGCGCCATCTGATCGCATACTCCCTGAAGCTCTCAGTATTCTTTTTCTTCATACTAGTTAGGGATTTTTTGTCAGGGATCAACTCCATATTATATTGAAATTGTTGCACAAATTTATTAGCTAGGTCATCCTAACTAATCCACTTGTCGATGTCTTGGTCAACAAATCATTCCGAAGCTAGGCCTAAAAGACTCTCCCTGAAAGAAGCCATGAGTAGTTCTTCCTTCCCTCCAGCACCCCTTAATTGGTTACAATAGCGCCTCAAATGTGCTACTGGGTCTCCATGTCCGTCATATTTCTCAAACTTTGGCATTTTAAAGCCAGGAGGAAGGTTGACACCTGGAAACATGCATAAGTCCTTATATGAGACACTTTTGTAACCCCCAAGTCCTTGCAAGTTCTTTATAACCAATTCTAAACTTCTTAATTTTCTGGGCACTTCCTCTTGTTCTTCTGTCATAACAGGCTTCTCAATGTTAGGAGGAAATTCAGGTGGGTGAATGTTACCATAAAGACCAGTCAACTTGAATGTAGGCTCGAAAGTGTAACTCTGATCACCAGTAATATTAAATGTAGGCTCTTTTGTAGAGTAGGGAGGCACAACTTGTGGATGAACATCAAAAGTAGGAGCTTCAGGTGGGGGTGGCGCAGCAAAAGCATAAACAACAGGTGGATCTGAGTATGTGGTAGTCTTGGATTGGGGAGTAGGAAAATGAACATCGAAAGTGGTTGGATATTGTTGCCCCGGAGTCAATCCTGATGCATGTTGTGGCATATCAACAAAAATGGGAAATTGTGCATGTGACACAGGAGGCAAGCTGAAAGATATTCCAGATTATCAATGGGAACTGGAGGAGGCGGCAACCCATTAGCCCAAGCTCGATGCATTTCTATCATTTGCTGCCTTAATTTCCGAATCTCTTCATTATCTCCTAAATTCTCATTTCCCAAACTCCCTATCTGATTAGTGACAACAAACTTGATATCATTATTGGCCATAACCTTCTCTGTGACTTGGTGCAATATGGAGGACCAACCAAAATGCCACAAATCAACCACCTCAAACTAACTGACAAGAGATAGCAAATGCGTTAGAGTTCAATACTTTCTTAAAATCTCTTTTTTTTTTATTTTTGTTTTTTTGAAAAGATCACCGAACCCAAGAAGGGCGCCTACGTATCTCACTCTCGAAAGAGGAGAATCAGGTGTGCGTAGTTCGTGAAGTCTTGCCAAAATGACCAATTAAACTTTTTTTCTTAAAACTTTAAGAAAAAAGAAATAACAAATTGTCAATAATTGAAGGAAATCTTTTTGAATTTTTTAGGTTTAACATCTCTATATAAAATGAAACCTATGATCAAAGAAAATTCTTTTTGAATTTTCAAATCTGAATTTCATGCGAAAATGAAACTTGAACCTATTAAAGGAAAATATTTTTTGTTGTTTTCTTTTAAAGATGTATATGAAACAACTACTCTAATAAAGAGTGAAGAAAATCTTTTTAGATTTTTAAATTAAGATCCCCGAACCTGGAGAGGCTGCCTACGTATCTTACTCCCGAGAGAGGAGAATCAAGGGTGCGTAGTTCGTCCAGATTGAACAATTAAGGATTAACTAGCAAACTGAACCTTGATTCAAGAGACACTACCAAAGACAAATGATAAAAGCCGTTAATAAAATATTTTTTTGGGGTTTTTCAATTAGACATTTCACATAAAACTAACACCAACAACTATGGAAAAAAAATCTTTTTGAAATTTTTGAATTATGAATGCATGGTAAAGAAATAAAAGGAAAATCTTTTGGATGTTTTTTTTTGAAAATGAGTGCGAAAGGTAAAAAATCTTTTGAATTTTTGGATTGTGAAAAAAAATCAAAAGCCATAAAGAATTCTAAAAACTTACGAAACACTCCTTTTTTTTACTCACCTTTTCTTTTTCTCCTTTTTTCAACACTTTCTTGTCTACACACTTTACTTCTAACACATGTTTTCCCCAAATCGGTCCGTCAAATGACCATGCTACCCTCATAGATGCAATATTTAGCACGAACATATGCTTTAAAGGTGAGTCTCCTATAAAGGACCAAGTGGGTCCCGCTAGGTCTCAATATGATGCAGATAAGCATGACCTAAAGGCTGACCTACGCTGGGGTTCACTAACAAGGCTGTTCGGGGGTGCGTATGGTCGATAGTGGCTGTGAGAGCTTTCCACCCACCCCATAACACCGACGAATCCCATTCCTAAAATAAGGGTGACTCAACTAGAGGTCTTGTACAACACGTATACTACGGACTTGTTACAGAAAAATGACTCAGGTTATGCACATGATATCAAATATAAAGCGGTAACACATAAAGTAAAACTGTAAACAAAGAGCACGTAGATACTCAACAATGACAAACAATAGCACAAAATAACACAAACAATGTCTATGCACCCATAATGTCAAACAAAGCCGATACAACTCCAAAAATTAGCTCGGATTCTGAAAAATCCCCAGCAGATTCGTAAGAGCTGTCACACCCTTTTTTTAACTGAAAAGATTCATTTTAAGTTCGAAAAAGGTTTTTATTATTAAGGTGACAAAAGATGAAACTTGTTTTGAAAAGGACTTTTAACAATCAAAATTCAGATTCGCCACTTGGCATAATCCGGTATGCCAAGTCACCTTTGAAAGATCCTTTTTCAAAACTGTTTTTGACTCTTAAACTGATCCGCAAACAAAGATTTTAGCTAAGGAATTCTATTGACCGAGGGGAAGATGTTAGGCACCCTCGATCCCGTGGTTCGACCATGGTTGCTTGGTGGAGCATATCGGCTAATTTGACACTATGAATGTATAAACCACACAAAGTATGCAAAACAATCAATCAAGCAAAATAAAACAAAACAATCCAAAATTTAGTGTTCAGTCCATTTATACTGTCCCGAAATAAAAAATATGAAAATATAAACCTACTCTATTCTAGGCTAATCCTAACTATGCTCCATTTCTTTTTCCACCCAACATTCCGGGCCTTGATCATGCGTCGTCTTCAAGTACATGATACTTCGGGGCATTCCCTGGATAAATCAATACAAATTCCTCGGGACATTCCCCGTCCAAATGAATACAATAGATCCCGATGCATAAATCAAAACCACTCCATAAATATTTCATCATTCAACAATCACAGATCTAAATTTTCCTACCCGAGCCTACTATTGTCTACCCCGCTCGACCTATCAATCAACGACATCAATGAATCAAAACAACAATATTCACTTTATCAACTTTCAATTCCCATCCCACTTATTTATAATTGAGTTTAAATCATTCAATTTAAACAATCAATATGATGATCCAAACATATCAAAATCAATGAAAATAAAAGTCACACACCATAAATTCAACACATAAAGCATCAAATGATTAAGATTAATCAAGAAGGAGATGAGAAATGGATCTCAATTTTATTTTAAATAATTAACGGCGAATCGAAGCTTACGAACCAACGAACCTCGACCAACCTCAAGATCAAGCCGTTAACTCGATTTGAGAAATTGCAATCTGAAATAAGACAGACGAACCAATGAATAATGACGCCCAAATCTAATACAGATACGAACAAGACGCGGTTTATATGTCGGTTTTAAGCTGGTGACGTCATTTTCATCTCGTCGGAGCTTCGGCTAGTTCAGAAGGAACGGAAAGTGGAGAAGACGCTCAGATTCCGATCGACAGTAACTTTTCCCAATGAGAAATCACCGAAAAACCCCAAAATCAACTGGATTTGCACTGTTTCTGTTCAACACCTCGATTTCTATCTGTTTTTCTCCTCAAGCTCACTGGTTTCGTCCCTAATCTCTTTGTTTCTCTCTATTTTCCTTTTTTTTCGATTTTGATCTCTCCCTCTTCGTTGTTCTTACCTCTCTCTCCGTGTGTGCGTGCTCCTTACATCTGTATATGTGTCTATATGATTCCCTAATTTGGTGTGTGTATTTTGAGGATTCTGTAAGAGATTGTGATGTGTGGTCTGCTAATGGCGAGGTACGTGAGGATGAGTGGAAAGAATTGTGAATAATAATGTGAAAAATAGAATTTTGGAGGTTTTTTGTGTTCTATTAATGGAATCAGTGGTGCATGTGTTTATTGTTAAAGAGAATGAAGATGATGAGTGTCTTATGAGTGAGTTTTTTGTGAGTAGGAAAATAGAAGATGAATGAAGAAGCCCATTTCTTTGGAATGTAGTGTCCTCCAAGTTGTTGTGATCCGTGGGCCTCATTTTTCTTAGTGTATGCTTATCCTTTTTTTTTCTTTGTGTCCAAGAAAGGTGAGGATGAGGGGGTATGAGGTAGGGTAGGTGGTGAGGGGGTATGGGGTAGGTGATGTGTTGTTAACTTTTAATAGGGAGGGTTGTTAGTTAGTTATCACAAGAATATTTTGGATTAGGTTGGTTGGAGATTTGTTATTTTTGTATTTTTGTGGGATATAATCATACGGGTGACGACACGCCGTAAGATGGAGGTAAAAATGGTAAAAATGTTTTCGGGGAGAGAAAAAATTACGTGTCTACAAGTATTAGCTAGATTAATTAATTGAAGTACTACAAAATTACTCGTAAATTCAATATTTTTACTCATAATTAAATATTAATATTAATTTTTTATTAAATATATAATAATATATATTTTGAAATTAATTTATTGATTGAATCATTATTAAATATTAATTTAAAGTTTTAATAGAAAAAGTCATAAACTTTAAAATTTTGAATAAATTTATAGCAAAGCTTTTTAAAAAAAAATTGACAAAAAGATTGATGTTTAGAAAAGGAAAAAGAGAGAAAGAAGGTGATGACATATGGGAGGAGACAGACGCGCCTCCACTAAGGGTGTGTTTGGTACGAAGGAAAATGTTTTCCTTGGAAAAGAAAATATTTTCCTGAAAAATAAGTTGGTTTCTTACTTATTTTCTTATGTTTGGTTGGTGGATGAAAAATATTTTCTAAAAAATATTTTCTAGTGTTTGGTTGGTGAATGAAAAAATATTTTTCGGAAAATATATTTTAGTGTTTAGCTCAATAGTAAAAATACATTTTCGAAAATTATTTTTGATCCTAAAGAATACTTTTTTTAGGGTGTGTTTGATATGAAGGAGGAAAAACGTTTTCTAGAAAAATAAGTTGTTTCTTACATATAATCTTAGGTAAGTATATATTTTCTAAAAGTATTTGTTACATATTTAACAAAAACAATGAGAACAAATAGGATAAGAAGGGTGGAAAAGAAAAAAGTTTTGAATTTTTTTTAAAAAATATTTTTTTGGGTGGGTTGGCCAGTCAGAGTGGCAGTCCGTCCTGCTATGCTATATGGAGCAAAGTGTTGGA
>NC_061111.1:229148651-229151883 GCF_002878395.1 Capsicum annuum | reverse complement strand
GGGAGTAGGGGTTTGAGTTTCGGATTAGGGGATGAGGTAAGAAAAAAAATTGACATAATATTTTGAATGGGGTTGGTGGGGGTGGGGGCGGGGTGGGGGAATAAGGGTGGGGTAGGGAAAAATTTAAATTTAAAAAAAAATATATTTAATTTTTTTTTAAGGAGGAGGAGGTGGTAGGTGGGGGGTTCGGGTAGGGTGGCAAGAAAAAGTTCGAATTTTTTTAAAAGAAATTAATTTTTTTTTTTGGAAGGGGGGTGAGAGGGGGGAAGGGGTGGAGGGAGGGGGTAGGGGTTTGAGTTTTGAGTAGGAGATGAGGTAAGGAAAAAGTTTGAAATATTTTTTTTGGATGGGGTGGGGTGCGGTTAGGGGATTGGGGGCCGGAGTAGGAATGGGTGATTTTTAGAGTTGTATGAATATTTCAACTTAAGAATGGGGTTGAAAGAGAATTTTGGAAAATGTTTTCCTTACTTTTTTAAGAGAAGTCATTTTCCTTATGTTTGAGGAAAAATAAATTGATTTGAAAAACATTTTGCAAAACCTTGAAACCAACCAAACATGAGAAAATTGGGAAACATTTTTCAGAAAATATTTTCCTTCATACCAAACACACCCCAAGATTCAATCTTGAGCAAAAGGGATAACTTAGAGCCTGCTTGCCATTGAGCTACCGATTGTCCTTTGTTTAGAAGTTACAATATTAGATATTTATACCTAAAACAATAATCACGCTTTATATGTAATTTTTCGATCCTTGGAATCCATGTAGATCCGCCCCTGCTAATAGTGTCAAAAATATTTAGTCTATAAAGTTAAGTGACACGAAGGACAGTTTTGGAGTAATTGGTAAAATTATTGTCATGTTATCAGAAGGTCATGGGTATAAGTCGTGGAAATAGTTGTAAAAATCTAAGATAAAGTTGTGTACAATCGACCCTTGTGATCTATCCCTTCCTTGGATCAGATCCTAGAACTTTAGTGCATTGAGCTACCCTCTGACACATTGTCTTTTTAGTCGATGGAAGAATCAAAAGTTTTATGGTAATAAATAATATGTCATGTTTAACATCACAAATTTGAAACCATGCTGATTCAAATTAAATCCATAAATCCAAGTTTTCAACTCTCTGATTGCATCATCTCATCAAAATGCGCAATGTAAAATTTCTCATTTATCATTATTTAAAGTATTAATTTTCACATGACATCTCATTATTTCAATTCCGAATATTTCCCGTCACCTCTCTGAGCCTACATATACGTTGTAAAGTCAGTACAGAAATGGAAAGACACCTACCTCAGCAAGAATATTTTCTAGTTCAACAATATGTACCTACATGAGGAATAAAATTAAGCCATGCAACCCCACCATATTTAACCATGGTAGATACAAGCGAATGTACATGATTGAAATAGTAGTAAGCATCTTCATTTGCAAAATATCAGTGAACATTAATACAGACGAAAGGGTACATGAAGTACCAACGTATAGATGTCGAATTATGAGTATTGCAAAGTACAAATAATGGTTATCTTTGAATAGTAGACATTGGAGAAATTTCAAAAAAATGTATGTATATATATATTAGTTTGAGATAGTAATATTTTTTCAACACTGTCAACAAAGTACCAACTATTGACTTAGTCTTAGCAGCACCGTTTGGCCATGAAAAAATTGGAGTTGGACTTGAAATTGAAATTGGAGTTGGAGTTGTGTTTGGCCATGAATATAAATTAAAGTTGTTTTTAAAATTTTGTGAGAGAAGTATGAATGGAAAAAAGTGAAAACAAATAAAACTTGTTTTCACTTTTCAAATGCAATTTCAAAATTGTATTTGAAATTTTCATGGCCAAACGCATATTGTTTTCACTTTTTTAACTAAAATGAAATAATTTTTCAAAAAAATATAAATATTTTCATGGCCAAACGACTACTTAAATGGTACAAAAATAGAGTCATAAATATGACATTATTAATTATAAAGATTATAGGGAAGATTTTGGAGTTGTGGGAGATCAAGGGGAAGGTCCCGGGTGTGAAAGCTAATTACAGAAGTAATAGTGAAAATAACACCTAAGAATCAAATCCAGTTGTACTTTGTTCGTGCAGTTTCCCTCTAGATTAATATCTAATAAAACTAAGATAAAGTTCAATATTCTTCCAGACCTCCCCTAGACAGATAATATGCTCTTAAATACAAGAGCTACTTTATAATTTTAGCTTGTACCTTAAAAAAGTTTCCTTTCCTATTGATTAGCCTATGAAATATATACTCTCCGTCTCAATTTACATGAATTAATTTGACTTTGACGCTAAGCTTAACAAAGAAATAAATAAATAAATGTTTGTGTGGGCTAAATCATTTCATTGAGAACAAATACGTATTTTAAAATTAAATTATTACTAAATATAAAATATCATTTTTTTAAAAATTAATTAAAAAGAAAAGTAAATCATATTAACTGAAATATAAATTGAAATAGAGGGAGTTTTATTAGTAGTCGTCTGGCCATGAGTATTTTTTTACTTTTTTCTGAAAAATTATTTTACTTCAGTGAAAAAAGTGAAAATAATAGTGTTTGGCCATGAAAATCTATATCTATCTATATATAAAGGAGACTCTACACAATCCTATGTGGCATGTCTTAGAGGCTCCAAAAGCATTTATCTTTTTTGTAGCTTTTTTGACATTAATTAAATTTTTTTCTCCATTTAAATATTTATGTGTTTATTAAAATTTCAAAAATCATTATATTTAATTTTATTAATTATATAATAATTTTAAGAATGAGATGAAGAGTTAGTAATGTGAAAGGTCTTTTAAAATGAATATATAATAGTCCATAGGATTGGGATTAATTCTTTGATTTGATGCTGCAACAAAAATGTCTAATTATTTTTATTGCAGATAGGGGCTTTCCACATTCTGAAAATTGAGCCACACAAACCTTTTGGAGGTAGAGTACTGTCGTTTGATTTGGTTAGCACATCTATGAGTAGGGGTGGGCATGGTATGGTATATACCGAATTATCATACCGAATCGAAATTTTTGATATCATGATTTTAGTATTATGGTATTTGGTATGGTATATGGTATACATTTTAAATTTTTTTGATATATGGTATGGTATTCGGTATTTACAAATGATATACCTAAATACCGAATACCATACCGAAGTATATAGTGTTACATAAGTAACTTTTATATATATATATATATATATATATATATA
>NC_061111.1:229097340-229148551 GCF_002878395.1 Capsicum annuum | reverse complement strand
AAAAAGAATTATTTGTACTTCTTTTTCAATATTTCTACATATGTAATGTGTATTTATGATACAATTAAGACATGCTTTTGAAAAATCGAATTAATAATACTCTAGTATACAAGTATATATTGTCGAAGTTGTACAAACTACGGTTACCGATTACCATACCGTAAAATACCGAAATCAAACGTCAAAATATCAAACCATACCGAATTAATATGGTATGGTAATGGTATAATGTTTTTAAAAACCAAATACCGAAATTACCATACCGAAGTTTTAATTACCGTACCATACCATACCATGCCCACCCCTATCTATGAGCATCTTGTTTGATTAAATTTTAGTCTTACCTGAACATAGCTGATTTTATTCGAAAGTTTACACATATTGGCTCTGATTTGAATTATTTATTTAGGTGGTTTGGAACTTACTTGCATGAGAGGTTCTTCGTCAAACTGTTGGTATTTTTTATATTGCGCTTTAACAAAATTATATTTTTATTTGTTTAAGTGTTGACATTAACATTACGTGCAATATCAGGTGCTTTAGTTCATAACCTTACTTTTCATCCATAATCAAGTTTTATAACCTGTAGATACTTCTTTTTAGTACAGGAATAGATTAATAATCAATTGACATAATTGTTAAACTGCTTTATAGGTGCATTATTCTCAGATAACTTATTTCAGTCTAGGTGTATTTTAGCCTTTATTGAGGTTCTCTATTCCTTCCATGCATTGACAGTGAAAATATAATTATTTTCTACAATTTCGTGTGCGTTATAGAGTGTTGTTGAACACTGGATTTGATAAGAAGTTTCTATACATAATTGTTGATATTACAACTATATTGCTTCCAACATGGATATTTACTTGATTTTGTACTGCTCTTAGATTACCGTTTCATTAAACTGAATCCAACTTTTCATTTTGATGATTCAAATCCTTCTGCAAGTGCTCCTCTGACTGTGGTTCTGATGCAAGAAGGATTGGCACACATACTTCTTATTGGTAAAAGATGAGCTTGACATTTTGACAATCCTTTTTGATATAAGTTTTAAGCAGATTTTGAGCATCTCTTTTTCTTTTATTTAAACACGATTAATAATTTTAAAGGTGAATGAGGATGTCCGAATTTCTATTGGAAACTTATATGAAAGGTTAAGGCTGAGTTACTAGATTGTGAAGGTGATTTGACACCTCTCTACGGCCTTCATTCTCATTTATTTATTATCTCTTTTTTTTGGACCTTTTATTATTTTAAATTAATATATTATGTATTAAAAAAATTCAAAAATTACCTCACAAAAGACACATCTTAAATTCTCTTAAACATATTTTAACGTATTTATTGAATTTTAATGAATGTTATAATTTCATATGACTTACTATCTTTTCACCTCCCACACTTTTCCTATTCTCAAAATTTACATTGAATTTTTATTTATAAGGAACCATGCTAATGGATGAATGTTAAATTCCATTTTCAATTATTTGAGTTTTATCATGTGACTAATTTATTTAATTTTGTGTTAGTGATTTTTATTTTCATTTTTATTGTATGAAATTTATAGTAAGTTTGTTAAGACAACAAATATTGATAATATGGACATAACATTATCCAAATTTTCAACCAGAAACAAGACATCCTACTTTCTATATTAAATTTTTACAGTTTAAGCTCTAACTATACATTTTAGAATTCTGATGAAGTTTGTATTTTCATAAGGAGATAGATGAAATTTTCAGTACTCTTCACAGAGTTTATTTTTCTCTGTCATGTTTGAAATATTCTGAGTAAGAAGTGTACTAATCGAAAGGTAGCTCATACTAATCAGTTGCCGCAACGCTTAAGGTAGCTCATACTCATCAGTTGCCACAATGCTTTCTTAGATATGAGATACAACAATAATATATTCAGTGTAATCTCAAGAGTCGAATTTGTGAATGGTAGAATATACTCCTGCAATGGAAGGTAGAGTGTTTTTACTAGATGGTAAAATTTGAAAAAAGAGATGTTTGGTGGGTATCATTTGATAAACGACTGTTAATTTGACCTAATTTAATTTGAACAAATACGATCATGGCTATATACACTTTTTGTACTGAAGAAATTAGACTTGTAGTTCATTACAAATATTACCTGATTACATAGGGAAAAGGCATCGTTTCCACCCCAGACTATATCTGAAAAGTTTAAGTCACACCTAAACTATACAAGTGACCCATTACACACCTAAACTATATAAAAGTGATATTATTTTCTCCCCGCGACACCCATTCTTAGGCGTATATGTTACACTTGGCGTAAGCGCGTCCAACCTATTCAATGACAAACTTAAACGGCTAAAAGTATATCTCTTTAATATGCAACGGATCTATTCTTATTTAAAGCCA
This sequence comes from Capsicum annuum, assembly GCF_002878395.1. Classification (NCBI taxonomy): domain Eukaryota; kingdom Viridiplantae; phylum Streptophyta; class Magnoliopsida; order Solanales; family Solanaceae; genus Capsicum; species Capsicum annuum. The sequence continues at coordinate 229,146,161 of NC_061111.1, read as the reverse complement.
ATTTGGGGCTCAAAAGGAAACCCTAATTCCCAATTTTATCTCTCAAAATCGAAATTGAAGAGCATTTGTTTGAAGAATAGGTAACTAAATCTTTCTAGTCCTTCCATTTCTTGCTATATTGATGATTATTTTATCTTAATTTTGTTGCCATTTTCATAATTTTTTCTTCCCTCAAATGTTGTTCAACCTCTCTTAAACCTTGTTTTCTTAATCAAGGTACTTTAATGACTAAGATAAGTTTGAGTAGACTTTGTAAGCAAGAAGAAGATCACGAGTTGGTCGAGGTTTGATGCAAACATGGACATTTTTTGCCTTTGATGACTTCATGAACGTCAAGAAATTCGGGTAGACGATATTGGACTTGTCCTTACTATGGAGTAAGTGAATTTTTCCTTCAAACATTGATCTTGAATAGTGTATAAGAATCTAATTGGTTTCATTTTAGAATGCTAGATCATGTGATTTTTGGCTTTGGAAGGATGATTCTACTGATGAACGATCGAAATTTATTATTCCTAAATTGTTGGGAAGAATTGGGGAGCTTGAGGAAATAGTTGAATCTTCGGCAAATTGTGCATTTTGTGAACACAAAATAGTTGATGACAAGACTACTAGGACAACCAAATCTGTGGAGAGCAAAATAGACATTAACAGAATAGAATTGCGAATGAAAAATTTTCAGGATGATTTGAAGATGATGAAGGCAAATGAGAAGAAATGGAAGATCAAGTTGGCTAAGTCCAAGAAAAGGGAAAAACAACTATGGACTACTCTCATTTGTGTATGTATTTTGGGTGTTAGTTTTCTATTTCAATTCATGTTCTTCAAAGGAGCTCCAAGAAGGCTACCCTAAACTAAGTTGCTTTGTTTTTGTTATGTTTTAGGGGACTGAAATTTGTATCAATTATTAGGTGTTACCTTTGACAAAACTGCCAGTTTGTGTAATTAAATTATTGTGTAATGAAATTGTACGGTTGAACTTAACAGTTTTGACTTTGTTTTCAGTGGTTCTTTGTGTTGCAATTTGTATACATAACAACACTAAATGCAATCACAGTTGTTGTACAAGCACAAACATAAATTTCAATATCACAACACAAATTTAACATTAATAAATGCAGTCACAACTGGTGCAAAAGCAAAAACATAAATTTCAGCAACAATAAACTTACAACTGCACAATCATTAACCAAAAATGAGTGTCAATTACATCTTGCAACCAAATACATTTACAAAAAGATCAGTACTGTTAAACTAATTACAGTTACAAAATGCAGTCAAAGCTGCTACTAATAGATTGTTCTTAAAGCAGTCACAGCTGCCAACATCAGTAAACTACCAAAAAATAGTCTTAAATGCAGTCACAACTGCCAAGATTTATACAGTGTTAAATGTAATCTACACCAACTTCTCATAGAGATTGAATATTGGAGCTTTCTTGACTTAAGTGTGCAGCCTTGGACCTTGTTTGCATTTGTTTTCTGCCTCTCATTTCTTGTAGTTGCCTGGAGGTCATAGCTTTTTTTCCGTTCCATTTTACACCAGTTTTTGGTGTATATCCGAGATTTTCAGTCACAAATGCTGAAGACTTGACAGTTTTGAATCTTTCAGTAGGCATTCACGACTGCTCAAATGAAAAAAGTGTCAACTTTAGTAAATGAAATTGTAGTAAATAAAATTTAGATAGTAAATGTAGTTGTAAACTTACATTAAGAATTGTGCATCCACTTTGTGTGTGAAGTAATCCCATTCCAACCATTCTTGGTCTGTCAGCACACTAAAAATAAAGAAAAGAAGATATTTAGTATAAGGCAAGCATAATTAGTTCACAACACTATCAAATTAAATAAAATACCTTTTATGTAGAATTCTTTGGTGGTCTACCCCTTCCTCTTCTAGTTGAACCGCTTCCTTTTCCAACAGTAGGTGCTGCACTTGGGACTGTACTTGGACCTGCACTTGGGTCTGCACCAGCAGATGGACTTAGGCTAGGATTTGCATTAGTGCCAGAAGCAGGTGCACCTGTTGGACATCTTCTTTTTTCCCCTTCACCTTACCCATATTAGGTTCTTCACCATGGTAAAATCTCAAAGTGATCAGTTCAAAACTCATTTTATAAACCTGAAATCATTGACCACAAAAACACAATAAAGATACAAGTCTCATAATACACAAAAATCAAAAAGATACAAGTCTCACAGTACACAAAAATAAAAAAAAATTATAGTATTTATGCAACAATTATAAGTATCACACATTATTTATCACATATTGAACCTCACAGCTCATATTGTTACAGATTGTTGAAGCATATAAACAAACTATAACAGATCAGTTTTCAAGATAAATTAAAGAAAAGAAAAACCCCTAATTCAAAAACTCTAATTAAAAATCCTAGTCAAAACCCTAGTAAAATCGAACTATTATAAATGTCAAAGGTTATATTATCACATATTGAGCATCTAAATAAAAATAAAATGTTAATTTGGACAAATTAAAGACGAAAAAATCCTAACTCAAAAATCCGTAGATCTAACTTAGGAACGAAAATAAATCCTAGATCTACTATATTTAGGAAAGAAAACTAACCTTTGAACTGAAAATCAGTAGTTCCTACATAAAAGATCGTAACCTTAAGTGTTTATCCTAGATCGTACCACCTACGTTGAAATCAACCAAATTAACTTGAACTGAAAAGAGATAAAAAATAATTTTTACTTGTCAACAATGAGAAACAAAGCAAAATTATTGTTTATCTCTTCTATCGGGTTTAAATTTGATAAAAAAATTGAAAGAGTGAAGAGAGGTGAATCATCTACCACGTTTTTGATCTCATCCGATGACTTTTCATTTGGATGAAGAGGTTTGATCGGGTTAGGGTATAAAATGAGGTCGGGTCGGGTCGGGTCGGATGGGTTAAATAGATGGGTTAAAAGAGTAATAGGATCGGGTCAAGTTTTAATAAAAAAGGAAAATTAAATTAGACACATGGCACCACAAGAGGGCGAGTGGAGTGCACTCCACTCATTAAACTTAGGCATGGGTGTCGCAGGAAGGAAATAATATCACTTTTATATAGTTTAAGTGTAGTGAATCACTTGTATATTTTAGGTGTGACTTAGACTTTTCGGGTATAATTTGGGGTGAAAATGATGTCTTTTCCCGATTACATAATTGATGTAACGATCATGGCTATATACACTTTTTGTACTGAAGAAATTAGACTTGTAGTTCATTACAAATATTACTTGATTACATAATTGATGTAATTGATGGTATGTATATTTTCTATTTTATAACTTGTAATAACATTTAGATATTATTAAGAGAAATCCTAATTATGAGCATTGTGAACTATTTAAACTGAAATTAAAAGTACTTAAGCCATTTTCTTAGTAGTTATCATATAGTAGCATTTATTTCTTTTTTCAAATTGAACATGCTATTGATAAAAAAAGATTCAAAACATAAAATTTTGGATATATATATATAAAAGAGACCTCTCTATGAACAATCTTTGAATATATTAGTTTAATCAATTTAGTGGATGGTTATCTAGGTTAATTCTTTATTCATGATATAACGGCATTCGTGTCCCAAATAAGTGAAAAGAAGAAAAACTTGTTTTCACTTCTACTTCTCTAACAAAATTTCAACAATTTATATTTATTGTGAAACATAACTCCAAATCCAACTACTACCATGTAAAGAAAACAATCATGCAGGGCGTATAGAAATTTATGCAGGTTAAGCTAAACCCACCCACCTATCCGTACTCATACAAGTGTAAAAAGTAAAATAGATAAGGGTGGCATGAAATCCTTCGAGATGTTATGCAGCCTCATCCCATTCCCGTATTGTAATCAAGTTTTTGCAGCAAAAAAGCTACGTACGTTTACTTCAACAGAGGAAAGAGATCAAAAAATCGGCCCAATATCCCAGAACACTGGACACGAGGAAAAAAAAAAAAGATCACTCCAGCAACAAGAAACAGGGTGCTAAATAGTTCAGACGGGATACATTGAAATGATTACAGTACATAAAAGATGGTACATCAATTTTTGACCTATCTGACAAATTTTGACCCCAGAGCTCCGGAGGAGTGCACATATATGCTGAGAGACTGAAATCATGAAGAACATACTCATTTTTTGCTCTTGCTTTCATCTTTTTCTCGCTCCCGCTTCTTGTATAACCGTTCAAGCACACGTTTTGCCTCACATTGTGGAAAATTTGCAAGGTCATAGTAGTGTGGTGCAATATCAACCAACCTGAAAAACATAACAAAAAGGGGAAAGAAGAGAATAGGAAGGCAAACTTAGTTTATATGTAGGCCATGTTCAAATTTAATTCCGAACAAAATACATTCGTAGGAACAGGTGGTACATTGGAAAGCAGTTCAAGATAAAGAGCTAGTTTCAGCCAATTAACAGTAACCCTCATATAGATTCAATACTTATTTTGCTGACATAAATCAACTTCCAACTAATGAAGTTCTATATTGGAGCCCTGAAAGTTGGGACTCAAAAGAATTTAGGGAGCATAGCAGCACAACTTGGAGGAAAGAAGTGCCCTTTTCCCTCAAGGGCGAGAAGAGAGATCCTCTACTATATAAAATATTAAAGAAAAGGGAGTAATATTTAGCAAGGATTATCAAAAGACAACAAATGAGACTTACCATTCACCCCGGATATCAGTCACAGTGCGAATGAAATTCCTGCTTGTTAAGACATATTCGTTATATATAACCCATTCTGGCTTGTGATCCAGGCAATTTGAAGGATGCAAGTGTACCACCTAAAACAACAGAGATGGACATAGTGAGAAATCAACGGCATTGTTGCGCCCACTAAAGCTATTAGTATTGAGTTAATTCGCTAACTAGTACAAATGCTTACTTGATTGTCTTTAACAGTTAGATAATGCCCAGTACGCTCTAGGTGTGCAACCTGCATGAAATAACCAGCTAACATAGCCTTCCTTATGTTCACATAGTAGTCGCGACTGTTGAAGTCTGTGCTGCATAACTTGAGGTTGAACCTGGCCATTATACGAGCAAGCTGTTGCCTCACATTGTCAGCTGATTTGAGAGCCCTCTGATTGATGAAATTCTCATAACACCATTGAGGATCCTCCTCTGAGATACCATTACCATCAAAAGACAATATCAGGGTTAAAAGGGACTTCTAAATCTGAACTTGTTTATTAAGGAGATACTGTATACTATATATATACTATATAGGAACTGAACATATCTACTCACGGTTTTGCTTATAGGCGTGATACACATTCAGCAACGTCAAATGATCCCCATCTATGTGACCGAACCGATTCTTTGCTTCATCAGCAGCTTTTTGAGCCTCCCTAGGCCGGACAAAGCAATTGGGTACTAGAGAAAAAATTGGTTATCACAGCGGAGGCCCACTGTAGGTCAGCAGATGCATAGAGGCGAGACGACACCATTTGCTTCATGAGAGAATACTGAGAAACTGCAACTATCTCTATCAGCACTTACTTAGAAATCTATGGCACTTGCCAACCGGGGGCATTGAACCCAGACAAGACAGTTGCTGATGACAACCTAAGAAGACACATGCAACTAACCCCACACATGCATTTGCATGCACATGTCGTGCAGTTTAGCACATGATATCATATGCCCAGACAAATGTCTATGCACATGAACAAAAGGCATGGTAAAGCGGACTAGTATTCCCAAGCCTGACAAACTCTTGACATAGAACAAAGACAAGACACGACGACCAACTAAAAAGGAAGTAAAAATGGCGGGAAACCGTACCTGATAGCATCGCAGATATTGAGAGGATTTCATTGGAGCAGTTGAATTCTGGGCTGACAACAAGCATTTTCCCCATCTGAGGATCAAGAGGAAATTCACTCATTATCTCACCCAACTTGGTCATGTTTCCATCATCATCCAGTGCTCCTAAGTAATTTAAAACCTCTAGAGCTCTCATCAACGTCTCCGGGGCAGGAGGATCCATAAAATCAAAATGAACCAGGTCATCAATACCTAACTTCTTCAAAGTTAGAACTGTATTAGCCAAATTTGACCGAAGTATTTCTGGATAGGTTTGTGGTTGAAGATCATTATGGAAACTTTTCTCCGTGTAAAGTCTAAAGCATTTTCCTGGCTGTGTTCGTCCAGCACGTCCTGATCTTTGGTGCGCACTGGCCTTTGAAATAGGAGACACCAACAAAGACTCAACACGCACCCTTGGGTTATAAACCTTTTGCTTAGCAAATCCTGGGTCTATGACATAAACAATGCCATCTATTGTCAAAGATGTCTCCGCAATGTTGGTTGATACAACAATCTTCCTGCCGGGAGGACCACCCTCCACCACCGGTGGTGGGGCTGGTTCAAATATCTTTTGCTGCATAGCTGGGGGAAGTGTAGAATAAAGAGGCACTGCTTTAATGGGGCCCACTTGATCACCCATATTACCAATCTCTTTTGTGATTTTGCGACATGCATCTTCAATCTCCTCTTCTCCGGTAAGGAAGACAAGAATGTCACCAGGAGGTTCACATGTGTGTATCTGCACCACAGTCCGAATGGCAGCCTCAAGATAGTCTCTTTCAGGATCCTGAGTGTAGAAAATTTCCACCGGATGGAGCCTTCCAGGAACTTTCATGAGAGGTGCACCATAGAAGTAACCCTGAAACTTCTCTGCCTCAAGTGTGGCACTCATAACAACTAGCTTCAGGTCTGGTCTGTTTTTCAAAACTTCCTTCAGAAGCCCAAACAGGACATCTGTTGCCAAAGTTCTTTCATGAGCTTCATCAAGAATAATTACCTTGTAGCGTTCCAATAGAGGATCTGCCATTGCTTCTCTTAAAAGCATACCATCTGTCAAGTATCTGCCACGCACAGAGACACAGGCCAATTACTAATTCGTCAGCAACTAGAAGTCAAGAATTTTTCTTACAAGGCAAGCAAATTACGCAAAAGGAACACTTCCAAGCTACATTACTAGAGAATTTAAGAAGGCATTGGGACAAAAAGTGGAATTTGGAAAAAAGGTAATATGGAAAAGTTGAAAATGGTTTTTGAAAATTGGAGTTGGAGGGCTGGACATGAATACAACTTGGGGAAGTACTGTATTTTTGTAAGTGATTGGAGTTTTTCGAATTCCAGAAAACATTTCTATATCCAAGAATGATTCCAGAATACAATTCCGGAAAATGCAAAAATTATCCATGGCTGAACGGGCCCTGAATATATTTTATATCACATAACAATTTACTTACTTCAAAACAGTTCTAGCACTAGTGCAGTCTTCAAAACGAATGCTATATCCAACTTCTTCCCCAATTACAACATCCATCTCTTCAGCAACTCGACGAGACACAGACATTGCAGCCACCCTCCGAGGTTGAGTACAACCAATCATATACTTCCTTCGCTTATCAGCTGTCTCTACTTCAACAGCATCCAAAACAAACTGTGGAATCTGTATGACATAAACAAATCCTTGAGCAGTAGCTAGATAAATAACTTGCTCCCCAGTCAAATAAAGAGCTTATCAAGAGTGATGAAGAATCTGGGAACATATACATGAACAAGCAATTGAGGAAGCAAGCAAAGAATTAAAGAAACACACACAGACCATAAGGGGCCAATTCTGCAAAAATACACAGTATAATAAGCATTTCTCTTCAAGGAAAAAAAAAGAACTTAAACAGAGCAATTCAACTAAATTCCCAATAATCCACGGAGTTTTGAAGTTGGAAATATGGATTTCTGAATTAAAGAAGAAAACCCTAATAATACTTATAGAAAATATTACTCCACTACTCTAATAAAAGAACCCCAAATCGTATCCAACTTCTTTTTGCACCCAAGGGTGTGGCTTAATGGTTCAATGAAGTTGGGTTGAGCACCACTCAAGTTCAATTCCCAACAGAAAAAAACGCTAGGTGATTTCTTCCCATATGTTCTAGCCTTGGTGAACAGAGTCACATGGTACCTGTTGCTGCTGCGATGTGGCAGATATCCAATGGAATTAGTCGAGGTGCGCGCAAATTGGCTCTAACACCACGGTTATCAAAAAATAGTATCCAACTTATTTTCTTCTTTATGTCAAAGAGAACCTTGTTATTTGAGAAACTGAGGATGGAAAATAATAGCAAGGTTGATGCCTTCGTAAAAGAAGCTACACGTATAAATCCTATAAGGATTCAATTCATTATACAAATAGATTACAGCAGAACCAACACTCTATTTGTTTTAATCAGTTAGCAGACCTAACTATCTTAAGCTAAGCTGCTCGGACTCGGGTGCGGGTATCCGATACGGGTGTGGATCTAGAGGTCGGATCCTTCATGATCTCAGTTTTAACTAAATCCTATAAGGGTTCAATTATTATACAAATAGATTGCATCAGAACCAACAATCTATTTCTTTTATCAGTTAGCAGACCCAACTATCTTAATTCTTAGTGACTTATAATCACACATTCTTCTATTTTAATTCAGTAGTTAGATCTAATACCACATTTTGCACAAACCTATAGTATAGTAGCATCATGAAAGTCGAGCAACCCCAATCAACTACACAATCCCGAACTAGTTGGGGTTGGCTATGTAAATATGTTCTATATACATTACTAGTTGTACTTATATCTCGTTCCTACATTTCACACATCATCAATAGGAAGAAACTTTATTATAAAGAGCCAGCAAACAAAATACACCCAACAATATCACTGGAATATATTATAAGAATATTATCAAACTCCCTGTAACATATTACTAGAATCGCCAAGTAATCAATCAATCAACTAAACCACAATCACAAATAATCCAAGACTAAGCTCAATTCTAGTAAGTTGTAAATCAAATTGCAAACAACAATATTGCACAAAAGAGCGAATAAAACAGTAAGCTCAATACCAATTATCTATCAATCAAATTGCAAATAAGTAATACTAGTAAGGATTTCTGACCTGAGTAGTTTTACCACTACCAGTTTCACCAACGAGTATAAGAGTTTGATTAGATTTCAAAGCCTGTAAAAACTCCTCCTTTTGATGCCAAACAGGAAGAGTCTTCCTCTTCTCCAAAATATCATAAAATCTCTGTGAATAAGGCTTTCCAGTCCACTTGTTAATCGAAGATGCCATCATACTGTTTCCACCATTTAAGGTTAGATTGGCTTTCTTTGTGGCCGTATCATCAACCACATCAAACAAACTGACCTTCCTCTTCCTCTCCGTTCCCATCCGGCGACTAGGATTTTAGGTTTCCGGTGGAAAACCTAAGATGATAAAAGGGGAAAGAGAGAACTAGGGTTACAGATTGTGGGTTGCTTATATAGGAGGAGGAACTTTCTGGGTTCTGTTTCTAAACTTCTAACCGCCCGCATCATTTTCAGGTTTCGCGGGCTAAGGCCCATTCATTCTATGCCGCCCCTTTATTTCTCGCGGAGCTGGACCAAGCCCACTAGCAACAATGTTTTTGATGGACCTCTTATTTGCACAAATAATCATTTGAGTCGTCATTTAATTTATACTCAAATATAATTTACTTTTTTAAGGTAAATCTATTCGCTTTGGGTATAACTTCAGAAATATGTGATTGAAAGTTGAAAATTTGTGTTTGATTCTGATATTATCCAAACATCAAGCATGATTCAATACTCAAATGGCCAAATCTAATCCAAATAAGCTCAAAATTTGAAACAAAAGTTCCCTATAATACAAAGAACCACTTAGCATCCTTTAAATTTTTTTATTGTATGATGATTTGCAGTGCATCTAAAAATTAGCTAAGATTTCAGTTATATGTATCTAAATTTTTAAATCAAAAAAGGTGTTTCGAATTTCAATAACACAATACATAATTCTACCTCAAATTTATTTTTCAAATAAGATTAAATTCACAACATAAGTTATATACATCATAACAAATAGCTTCAATCTTCAATTAGTCAAAAACAACAGCAAATTTGACGAATCCATTTCATAAAATTGTGCTTTACCATTGTTTCAAGCAAAAGTGGACCCAAGACTTGCGCGTAAAACGTTAATTAGGATAAAGTTTCACGTGCATCTCTTAAAAATTTAATAATTATGATAGCAAAGTAAAAAAATGAATTTAAAAATTAGGACGAGAAGAGAAAAAATCTTTTTTTTAATTAAGAGTTAATGGGGAGACTAAAGTTTTGAAATTTGAGGTTTTTGGTGGCGGAGGAATTTAAAAGTTGGGGGACGAAGCCCGAGGGAGAGTGTAGACTAAAGAATTAAACAAGCAGTAAAATAATCTTGTGTGGCATATAATTTGTAAAGAAGATATTTTTAAAAGAAAAATGTTTATGTCGTGATCTCTAAGTCGTAACATGGTACTTGGAGTTACGGGGTCTCATGGTATGACATGACACTAGGAATAATAAAATAAACTGATATATACTGAACGGATATTAAACTTGAAATGATACAATAACAATAAAACTCAGTATCAATATTATATGGTCAAAATCTCAGTATCAATATTATATGGTCAAAATCTAACACTGTCTGACACAACTGATAAGTTGAAAGTCAAACGATCTATCTGAAGGCCTCTACATAAGATGAGTTCCTAGGACAAGCCTTCAGCTAACTCCAATTGTCTGAAACTAGAATAAAAATGAAATGAAATACTAATAACTAGCCCTTGAATGATGAGGATTGACCAAAATATTGGTGTTGAAATGATGCTGAGTTATGCTAGTCGCGGTCGAGATGTTGAACATCCGAACCTATATTATAAGATACCATAACGCAAAGAAAACTGTACAATTAGTACTTCGAATGTACTGAGCATGTGAGATATTCACTATAATATATAAGCTGATTATGTTGAAAATAACATGATAAGCTGAACGTGGACTAAAATCTGTAAACTGATGCAATGACCAAGTAATAACCATGAAGAAATATAATATACTGAAGTAATTGAATACAAGGTCATGCGAGGTCTAAGATTGAACAATGGAAGGGTTTCATAACCGACATAGACCATGCGGGCAATATGAAGTTCAAGTTGTAACCTAAGTTGGGAGGGTATTCTATATCTTACCAAGGGTACAAACCAAGATTGATGTGAATTCACTCATGAGTCCATTTAGGGCCAGGGAGACACTCTCAATTGACAAAGACCCCTTTAATCTACAGTGCCATATAGTTTGAGACTTGAATTATCTGAATCATGTCCTTGCGTGCTAACTCCCAATAAAAAGGTAAACTGATACACTAAAATGCTCAACAATAATAATATTCCAAAATTGAAAGATAAATGATTTATCTGAAAGTATTCTAAATCATGAAAACTGAAAGAATGAGTATTCAACCAACAATGCATGATATCCTAGATCATCGAGTGTTCATAATTTCCCCATCTTTGAAGAATGCAACTAATCATGACAATACTAGAATCTAAATGTAAGAAGGAATTTCATAACTCAACCCCAAATTAGAAATATATTAATATAATGAGAATTCATAATCATGAGTATATAATGATGCTCAAATTTATGAAAAAATATATATTTATGGCTTAGTCAAAGCAACGGACTGAAAGATAATGAAATTTACCCTTTTCATGAAAATCCTAAGCTTGGAGAATGAATTAAACTTGAGAAATTGAGCTAAATTTGAAACTCAATAGTGAAAAGGACCTATTGATGAAATTCCACATACCTGAAAATAAAAATCTTGATGAATTTTTTATTTTTCTTAAGTATGAGGAGAAAATTCTATATTCTTGACTTGAGAGAATTTTGATAGAGTTTGAGAGCTTTAATTATTGTTATGAGCGAGAAAATTAAATAATTATATGATATAACCCCTAAAAAAGTACCTTTAAACGACTTAGTATAGGGCTAAAAATCTTGAAAAAGATCAAAAATAACCTTCATTAAATGTCCAGTGAAGTTGTTGAAAAATTATAGCAGGAGTCGTGAGTTGCGTATGACTCAAATCCCTGACGCACGGTTCGTATGTGGAACACCTCAGATTTCTAGCCCTTGGAAAATCCTTGAACTTTGGGCTTATTGCCCTAGTTACGACTGGACCCTATGAGTCGTATGGTGTCCCGACGAGTCATAACCAAATCAATAAGTTTGTGGCTTGATTCTGCTCTGAGTATGAGTGGCTCACAAAGAGTTATGTGGATAAGTTACAAGTCATAAGGTGTAATCGTAGGGTGTCTAGTGTAAGTCTTAATTTAGGTTCTGTATTGACTATGACTGGACCCTATGAGTCGTAAGGTCTTATTATGAGTTGGTTGGTTGAGTCGTACACAACCCGCCCTAGGGCCCTGTCATAATGGGCGTCCCAAGTCCGACCAGGACTGGAGATCAGCCTCGTTACCCAACCCAAACTCCAGCCGCTTTTTCTGAGTTGGCTGAATTTTGAGCATGAAGCAAGATCGTGTAACAACTCATATAAAGACTCTGGGATAAGATCACAACCGTGATCAACCCAACCAAGTCCAATCATCTCATACCAATAATCCAACCTTACAAAACCATACCAAAACAAGGGCCATAAACCAGGCCATAACCAAGGATATTCCAAAACATAATATAATTAATTCCAAAATAAAATATGATGGAACAGTGAGAAATTATGTCCGATGATGCCAGCCTCCCAGGTTATTCCTATGCCAAGGCCCACACCCATACTGATCCCGTCCATTCCAATCCATAAAAGTACCATAAAACCTCTAACCGAAAGAGTAATGAAATTTAGTTGGGACATATCCTTAACCATAACCAAAAAAAATATCCAAAATAAAACCAAAGTGTCTGGAATTATCCATAACATGGAATGGAATCTTCCGAAAGAATGAAAGATTACCATTTTAGTCTAAATGTTGTTCCCGAGTTAATCACTATGTAGGAGGAGTAGAACGATTGGTTCCTATATAGCGTGGGTATACATCCGCCAGTAGATGGGGTTAGCGAGTGACCGCTAGAATTATCTTAGGGTAAGGATAAAATAATGTTATTTATAAAACCATCCATATGCACACAACCATACATACATCCATATGCAGGGAAAAGGGATCGAGTTTAGCATGCCTTTAAAACCTTTACCTCCACTGTGTAGCTTTGCCGTCCTAAACCACCCAGAGCTATATGGGTTCATCCCCCTGCTGAAAGGGCCCCAGTGCATGTATCCACACAACCAAGGAAGAAACCCTTGGGATGACTAGTGCATCCTATAAATATAGTGTGACATCATGCACATGGTCACCAAGACCAACCTCATATCAACAAATATAAGTTTCCAGTTTTGGTCCCCCCGAAACTTCCACCTTCCATGGCTTAGCTACACATCCCGCCATTATTGCCCAATTAAAACCAATTTTCAAATAATCAAAACATTATCCATTTATTAACCAAGGCCATTAATATTGGTATCATCATACCAACCCTTACTTGCAAGTCTCATCCATAGTCAACCATCTATAGGTTTAAGAAGACTTTTAAGTGCCCTTCTATTTACCATATTAAACCACTTGGAGGATTCCATGTACCCCACAAGCATAATATTAGCCATTTATCATTTCAAGTCATTTAAACCATACATAATTAATTTACCAAGTTTTAAAACATGCAAGAGTTCCATTAAAAATATTCAATGCAATGAACATATCTTTATAAGTATTTTTTCAAATACATTGGGGGAATAATATGACTAAAATCAATTTCAATTACCATTAAACCATTACCATGCAATACAATTATCCAAAACCACCATTAATGCATATAAAATCATAATTAAAATTAAGAAAAATCATAACCAACCATTTAATATCAAAACCCCCAAATCATATTTGAAAATCAAAATCAAACAATCAATGAAATCATGGAAACATTCATAAAACCATGCCTTTAGTTAGAATTAAAAATGAGGGAAGAGAACATGCCTTAAACCAAGATAATGACGAAAATAAATCACCAAGACAAGCCCCACATTGATCCTTTAGTTGAAACCCTAGCTTTCCTTGCCCAAAAGCTCTTGAGAGAATTATGGAGTATTTAGAAGAGTTAATAAATGGAATAATAGGATAAATAACCTACCAAGTAGGTTAGAAGTCGTAGGAACTTATTAGGATAAATGGAAAAATGTCCAGAATACCCCCACTTAAGTTGCACCAAAATCCCATCATGAGTCATACCTTTCCAATGCGAGTGGTACCCTCCACTTGTACCCTAAGCCTCAACCTTTCGATCAAACATTGTCCAGCATACGACTCATCCAACCAAGTCGTATCCAAAGCACACGATCCGTACCTTTCATCTGTACCTCTGGCAAATATAAATACAAGAAAGATTTAGACATTGTCCACCATACGAGTCTTGGGTATGACTTGTACCCTAGATTACGACTCACGGTGAGCCACTCATACTTAGATACAACCCAAGTAACCAAGTCTAAGATTAAGTTAAGGAACAAAATGATCCGTACACATGAGTCGTATTAGGTCCAGAGATAAAAAATCCAAAAAAATTTCTATGTTCCAGATACTTGGGTATTTCAGTAAGGATAATAGTGTAGGCTGCCTTGGTGGTACTGCTTTGGTTATGACTTGTGGTGATGAGTTATAAAAAATGGCTATGATTCAAGGGTTGACTCGTAACCAAAGGTGATCTTTTTCTAGCTTTTAAGTTAGGGACACTTTAGACATTTCCCACTTAAAACCCTTTTGACCCCATCTCTATAAAACACTTTTAGGGCATTCATTTCACAGTTTAACGGATTAAATACTCTCTTTACTCTCTCTAAATCCTCTTAAGCAAGTCAAGCTGGGATTTCACCAATTTGGTCTTCTAAGGTATCAAGGATCAATTTCTCTCCATGAAACCTTGTAATTCAGGCATGTGACTCTTCCCTTAAACTTAATATCTTTATTGCATAAAAATACATGGTTTTTTATGTGGTTCAAAGTAAGGGTTTTGACTTGATTGGGTTTTTTTGACATGAATGGTCAATTAAATATTTTCTCATGGTTTTATGATGCATTACTTATGTTTTAATTATGGTTTTGAATTTGTGGGTGCTTGCGTATGGTGGAAGAAACTAGGGAATTGTGAATTTCCCAAACTTATGACTTTTGCAGTGGTTATTATCCTAACCCATGATTTGAAACTGGTTTTTAATTATGAAAAATGTGGGAATTTGTGAAATTGAACCAACCTTGAACTATTGCATGACATTAAGAGGGATTTGAAACACAATCGTCAGATTTAATGAACAAAGGGAATTGTTCTCCCCAAGCTAATGGAAATTATTTTGGCAAGATGTTATTACCTTTCAAGTGTAGTTGGTATGACGATATCAAAAATGTGTGCCTTAATGTAAAACATGATTTAATGAATGGAAATGTGTGATAAATATTTTAATAGGGCTTTAAAAAAGAGTTGTGTAGCTGAGTCGTAAAAGTGGAGGTCCAAGTGATCAATACTGGAAATCATGCTAGCTGGTGCGGGGGTCATTATGGCTTGAGAGTTCGAGTTCCCTTGCTTAGACCAGGTGGTTCGAGTCCACCTTATTATTATTATAATTGGAGAGTTTGAGTCTCTCCTATCATATTTATGATTTTGTCATTAAGTCACCTTAGTATATAATTGGAGGGTTTGAGTCCTTCGTGTATATCTATGAGATTATTCTCTGATTCTTGCGGCTAAACGCATTGGGGCCCGACCAATGGGGTGAGAACTGGGTAGGCCCATATAGCTCGTGGATACTATTAATATGACGGTTGAGCTACACAATCCAGACTAAGGTTTTAAATTGCATGTTAAGTTTTGTTCCCTATCTTGGCATGTGATATATATATATATATACGTATATGCACTTGATAATGTACATGGAATTTTGAATGATTTGAACTGCTATCTTGGCATTTATTTTCCCTTATCACTGAGTTACATACTAACACTCCAACCGCTAATCGTCTACGTATAATGCATCCCCATGCGATGTAGGATTTGACCATACTTCTACTTCTCTTGATCAGTGATTGCGGATTGATCAAGAGTCGAATTGAAGTGGTGAGCTTCTATTTTTCGAAAGGCTTCATTTTAGGATTATGTTTTCTTTTGAGTTATAGACCATTGGATATTATTTTTGGCTATAATCAAGGGCATTTCTCGACATTTTATTAATATTCTATTTGGTAGAGGATTTATTGGACTACTGTGGACTTGAGATAGTTTGATCATTACTTGGTTATACTCTTATCATAATATCTTAGATTTCAAGTTTTTTTATCTTGTTATATGTTTGAAATTCATCTGATATGGGGTAAGATGGTTGATGGTTTGGGTATTGGAGTGATCTCCGATCCTTGTTGGACCTGAGATACCCAACACGACCAGGCCCCGGTTTGGATCATGTCAGATTGGTATCATAGCCTAAGTTCATGGTCAATTGGGTGTCCAGAAAGTCGTGTCGAGTAGAGTCTTATAAGGGAGATGCTACGAGGTAGTTAGGAATATTTATCTTTCTTGTTGTTCTATTTTTGAGCTATAGAGTTTATGATCTCGAATCTCTCTAATTTTTTTGTTCACTTTTAGATCATGTCTCCGAGAAGATTTGATGTTAGTGAAAATCGTCTTATCCTGTCTGAGGATAATGGAAATGGAACTCATCCACTCCAAGAGTTCAAACCCGATCTAGGGTCGCTGTTTTTGATTGCCCGAATTGTAATACCCCATACTTTTCTTAGCTCAATTTAGCTCTCAGTGTGTCAAGGGTTAACTCCAAAAGAGTATAACTCTTGATACGTATAGAATTTTTCAGCTCTAGACCCACTAATGTGTGGATAATTGAATCAGCTTTCCAACGATACCAATTTTTCCTTAATTCAATAATCGATTGAGGAGTTATAGAGATTTTAGTAAAAATAGTATGGAATCGCGATAAGCACCGCGTCGCGGTGAAGGACAAATTCGCAATTGTCCGATTCCAGTGAAGCATCACAATTAGCCCACGTCGCGGTAAAGCTCCATTTCCCGTTTGTCCCATTCCAGTAGCTCACCACGATTAGCCTGTATTGCACCAAAAATACAAATGGGGCAGACACCGTATTGTAGTAGAGTGCAAAATGACACTCGTCCTTTTTCAGTGGCGTAATGCGATTACACCGTGTCACGCTACAGCCCAAAATGGCAATTGTCCCTTTTCCAGGGAGCCATCGCGATAGCGTGCGCTGCGGTGGTGTGCCAAATTGGGATTTTCCAGTTCTGAGTTAAATTTTACAAAAGGCAATCTAGCCATTCCCCCAAGCCCTAAATCATGTAAAACACAGAATCTAGCCTATTCTAAGCATATTATGCATGTTTTTCATCAACTTCCTCTCAAAGAAACCTTAGAACATCAAACCTTAATCCCCAAGAAATCCAAATTCCACCTTTCTTTTTCCAAGATAGCTCAAAATTAAGGATTCCCAATTCAAGAACTTCAAGAACCAATCTTTAAAAGCACAACTAGAAACTCAAAGTTTAAGCCTTTTCATCTAGTCACCAATTAAGGTATATGTGGTTTTCAACAAGGATAATCCTTTCATCCTTGTTCCTAAAACTAGTTTTTAATTACAAAGTTACATGATTTTGTATGATTACCCACGAATTTCAATTTAGGGTTCATACTCAAATATTGTTATTTGAAGATTATGAGATTTTAAGTGATTTAGATGATGAATTGCATGTCTACTCTTGTATTTTCATGCGTATTGCAGTAATTTCTAGATTTACAATTGAATTATCAATATTTTTATCATCAAGCTTGAACTTTATGAATATTTGACATAAAATAGATACATGGGTTATTAGCCCTAGTTTGAATGTTGTTATTTTAAGAAGATTATGCTTTTAAGCACCCCATGATTTGTATATTCAGATTTTTGAACAAAGATTTGATCTTTCGATCTCAGCTTAGATATGAAATCCACTTTACAGTCTCAGTTACAGTTTTAATTAATAGATATACCGTTGGTTTTCACTATAAACTATTATACTAGTTTTAAAGTAGAATTCCAACAGAATGAGCAAACATACTAAAAGGAGTAGTATTTAGTACCAAGTTATATGTTCACATGCCCCAGAACTACAAGACAACGTAGGTACAGATTATCAAATTATTCCCATTTTTATATGAACGACAGATACAGATGTGATCACTAAGATTAGGTTATACTCCTTGGCAAGAGTATGACACCTCTCCCCAACGTGAGGTTTTCCCATGAGGGAACTACATGTTGGACACTATGATAGCTCACATAGTATATGTCGGTTAGAAGAACCTCCCTAATAGTAAAGACTTATAGAATAGTTTTTAAAAGGTACTTCCCTACAACCTAATAGCAAAGACTTACATAACAACTTTTAGAAACTAAGTGTAAAGGCTCACGGTTTAATTCAGATATTGCTTTACATATGACATTTGCTATGAGATATTTTATTTCAATTTACAGATACATAAGTGAGTCCTTTCTACACTTTGACAACATGATTTAAAGACAAAATACATGTACAACTTTTAGAAACTAAATGTTATGAATCACAAGATTTATGAAGCATGTTTCGCTATTTATGATTATGATTTTTAGTTTTCAGATATTCCAACTTTTGTGAGTCATCTACATTTAGAATGCACTATTTTACAAATTTATAATAATATTGAGATATTGATTTACTTTTGCATTCACTCTCATATACTCAGTACAATCTAGAAGTATTGATCCACATATATGTCTATGTGATACATTATCTCATAATATAGGTTTAGGTGATCAGTTTCAGCAGCATGAGTGATTTTGAGCATCTCTATCTGCATCCCGACAGTTGGTGAGTCCTTATAGTTTGGGGATCCAATTATTCAGTTTTTCAGCTTATCAGTATATATGATTCATTATTTTCAGCCAATTTGAGTCAGCTGGGGACTTGTCCCAGTAGCTCTCTAGTTATTTGTAGTACAGACTGCTAGTTATGATTCAGACTTTCAATATTACTTTTCCAGACTTAGAGTCTAATATTTTTAGATATTATGTTCAGATAATTTCATCTTAGATCAGACAGACTTTCACATTGATTTTATGATTATATTTCTCTATTATGAGTATTCAGATTCAGTAGAAGGCTTATAGGGTTAGCTTGAGGCTACTCATAGTCTTGAGGATCATGTGATGTCTTGGGACCCATTTTCGGGATATTACAAACTTGGTATTAGAGACTAAGGTTATAAAATTCCTAGAAAGTCAGAGAAGTTGCGTTACATAGAGTCTTGATCATGAGTGTGAAGCACTCTATATTTGTAAGCAAGAGGCTACGAGATATTTTAGGAAATCATCTCTTTCTTTCATGATCTATCATGCTTATAGTATATCTATCTACTTTTAACTCATGCTTTTAAGTGACAGTTGAATATGCCTCTTCGTCGAGCTAATGCACATAGAAATGATAACCAGCCATCCCAGCCTGCTGACCCTCTGACTGAGAATGTATTCTATGCTAAATTTTGGGCTACCTTATAAGCGTTAACCCAAGCTGTGACTACTAATATTTAGGGCAACCATCAAGCGAAAGTCCTACTTTAGCAGAATGGGGATCTAGCATCAGCCAGAATTCATGACTTCCTGAGAATGAATTCGTCTGAGTTCTTTGGGTCAAAAGCAGGTGAGAACCCACATTTTTACTTATAGGAGATAAGAAACATCACCCAGATTATGCATGTTACTGAGAAAGAGAATGTAGATTTGGCATCCTATAGGCTGAAGGATCTCGCGTATGATTGGGTGGTTATATCGAAGAATGGTAAAGGTGAGAATGCAGCTCCTATGAGTTGGTAGGCATTCAGGATGCATTTCTAGATAGGTTTTTTTTGCGTGACATGAGAGAATCTAAGGTAGAGGAATTTGTAAACCTGAGTCAAGGCTCGATGATAGTAAATAAGTACTGCCTTAAGTTCAGCCAGTTGTCTAAGTATGCCCCTGATATGATGGCTGACCCTACGGTGAGTATGATTAAGTTTGTTACTGGAGTATCTGATTGGGTAGTCAAAGAGTGTAGGACTGACATGCTTATTGGGGACATAGATCTTTCTAGATTGATAATTCTTGCTCAATAGATTGAGGCAGAAAAGTTGAAGGGAAGAGAGAGGGGAAATAAGAAGGCTAGAATCGAGCAGTTTAAGTATGGCCAAACAAAGTTTGGAGGGGGAAATTATTCGCAGTTTCAGAATTATTCATCTATGCCAGCACTATCTTTATCCAGTGCTCCCACCCCCAGAGCTAGACATGAGTACTGGGGTAAGACTTCTATGTCCAGATCTTAGAATAGTGTGAGTGGAAAATCCAATTATCCTCCATGTGCTGAATATGGTAAGAATCATCCTGGTGAGTACTTATTAGGACAGAAAGGTTGTTATGGTTGTGGTAAGTTAGGTCATGGATTCAAAGAGTGTCCGCATGCTAAGCAGACAAACAGGGATGTTCGTCCCCAGACCCAGGCTACTAATGCACCAGCTCCTCTAGATCGCCCAGTCCCTCTTCAGGGCGCATATCTAGTACCGGTGGTGTTCAATGCCAGAATCAATTTTATGCTTTACCATCCCATCAGTAGCAGAGAGATTCACCAGATATTATTACTGGTATGTTTTGTGTCTTTCATCTTGATGTTTATGTTCTGTTAGACCCTACGTCAAATTTCTTTTATGTGACCCCATTAGTTGTAGTAAATTTTGAAATAGGTCCTAAAAAGATCTCTGAGCCCTTCTTAGTTTCTACCCTGGTAGGTGAGTTAGTTGTTTCCAAATAGATCTATAGAAAGTCCCCTATCACTGTCCTTCATAAGATCATGTTAACAGACTTAATGGAGTTAGATATTGTTAACTTTGACCTTATTCTTAGTACGGATTGGCTCCATTCATGTTATACATCCATATATTGTCGCACCCGAGTGGTGAAGTTTCAGTTTACAGATGAGCCAGTTTTTGAGTGGAAAGGAATTCAGGTCTCCCAAGAGCCATTTCATATCCTATCTTAAAGGCAGAAGTTGATCTCAAAAGGGTGCATCTATCATTTAGTTTGAGTCAGAGAAACTAAGTCTGAGACTCCAACAGTTTAGTCTGTTTGTGTAGTCAATGAGTTTCCTGATGTTTTTACTGAAGATTTGCCAAGGGTACCTCCCGATAGGGAAATAAAATTCGGTATTGACCTTCTTTCGAATACTCAGCCCATCTCCATTCTTTTATATCATAGGGCTCCAGCCAAGCTTAAAGAGTTAAAAAAGCATCTTAAAGACCTCTTAGATAAAGGTTTATAAGGCCCAATGTATCACCATGGGCCACTCCCATCCTCTTCATGCGAAAAAAATAGTTCCTTGTGAATGTACATTGACTATCGTCAGTTGAATAAAGTCACAGTCAAAAATAAATATCCTCTTTCTAAGATTGATCACTTATTCGACCAACTCCAAGGTGCAAGTTACTTCTCCAAGATAGACCTTAGATCCAGCTATCATCAGCTTATAGTAAAGGAATGTAATATTCTGAAAACAGTTTTCAAAAAAGTTATGATCATTTCAAGTTTCTAGTCATGTCCTTTGGGCTAACGAATGCCCCAACAACATTCATGGACTTGCTGAACAGAGTATTCAAATAGTACTTGGACATGTTTATCATAGTCTTTATAGATGATATTCTTGTCTATTCTCGTAGTGATGATGATCATTCAGACCATCTTAGGATTGTGTTGCAAACTTTTAGGGATCACCAGTTGTTCGCCAAATTCAGTAAATATGAATTTTGGATAAGATTAGTATCTTTTCTCGGTCATATTATTTTCAGTGATGGCATTAGAGTTGATTTCCAAAAGACAAAAGTAGAAAGAAACTGGCCTAGACCTATCTCTCTGTCAGACATTAGAAGTTTCTTTGGTTTAGCTGGCTATTATAGATATTTTGTTGAGGGTTTTTCATCTATTGCATCCCCTATGTCTAGATTAACTCAGAAGAAGGTTAAGTTTCAGAGGTCAGATTCCTGTGAGAAGAGTTTTCTGGAGTTTAAGACTCGACTCATCTCAGCCCCAGTTTTAGCACTACCTGATGGTACAAATGGGTTCATTGTATATTGTAATGCCTCTAGATTCCTGTCCGAGTTGCGTTTTGATATAGAGAGGTAAGGTTATAGCCTATGCCTCTCGACAACTTAAGCCTCATGAAAATAACTACCCTACTCATGACCTTGAGTTAACTGCTGTTGTGTTTGCTTTGAAATCTGGAGGCACAATCTTAATGGGGTACATGTTGATGTGTTTACGGATCACAAAAGTTTGCAATATGTGTTTACACAGAGGAAGCTAATTCTTCGTCAGAGAAGGTGGTTAAAATTGTTGAAAGATTATGATATGAGTATGTTGTATCATCTGGGCAAGGTCAATGTAGTGGCAGATACCCTTAGTAGATTGTTTATGCACAGTATTATCCATATGGCGAATGACAAGAGAGAGTTAGTTCAGGAAGTTCATCGGTTAGCTAGATTGGGTGTAAGGTTGGGTGACTCATCCGAGGGAAATGTTTGGGTTCAGAATAGTCATAATTCTCTCTAGTTTTTTAAGTGAAAGAGAAGCAGGACAACGATTCTAGTTTTGTCAAACTGAAGGGGTCAGTTAAAGACCAAAAGATAGAGGTTTTCTCCCAAAGAGGAGATGGAGTATTGAGATACCAGAGTAGATTGTGTGTACCATGTGTTGATGATTTGAGGCAGCGGACCATGGCAGAAGTGCATGGTGCGCATTACTCCATTCATCTAGGAGCCACTAAGATGTACCGCGATTTGTGGGATGTGTATTGGTAGAGCAGTATGGAGAGAGATATAGTAGAGTTTTTAGCTAAGTATGCAACTTACCAATAGGTCAAGGTAGAGCACTAAAGACCTGGTGGTACGTTGTAGGAGTTTAGTATTCTCACTTGGAAGTGGGAAGAGGTGAACATGGACTTTGTGACAAGGTTACCCCATTCGCGTTGTCAGCATGATTTAATTTGTGTTATAGTAGACAGATTAACTAAATCAACTCATTTCTTACCAGTTCACACGTCCTACACAGCTGAAGATTATGCTAAGTTGTATATCAGAGAGCTGGTTAAATTTTATGGAGTTTCCTTTTCCATCATCTCAGATAGGGGTACTCAGTTTACCTCTCAGTTTTGGAAGGCCTTTCAGAAGGGTCTTGGTACCTAAGTTTATCTCAGTTCAGATTTTCATCCGCGGGTAGATGGTCAGGTAGAGAGGACCATTCAGACCTTAGAGAATATGTTCAAGGCAGGTGTTCTTGATTTCAAAGGCAGTTGGGATGTCCGTTTGTCGTTGATCGAGTTTTCCTACAATAAAAGTCACCATTCTAGTATTCAGATGGCCCCATTTGAGGCTCATTATGGGTGGAGATATAGATCACTAGTCGATTGGTTTGAAGTGGGTGAGGCCGCTTAGATTGGACCAGATATGGTGTTTGAAGCCATGGATAAAGTTCAGTTGATTCGAGAGAGATTGAAAGCAACTTAGAGTCGTCAGAAATCTTATGCAGATGTAAGAAGGAGAGATATTAAGTTTGAAGTAGATAATCTTGCTTATTTGAAGGTTTCACCCATGAAGGGGGTAAAGAGATTTGGTAAAAAGGGAAAGCTTAGTTCTCGGTATGTAGGCCCCTTCAGGATTTTTCGTCGTGTAGGGAAGATAGTGTATGAGCTTGATCTACCTGTAGACTTGTCAGTAGTTCACCCAGTGTTCCATGTGTCCTTATTGAAGAAGTACATGGATGATTCAGTTATTGTAATCCCTCTAGAAAGCACAGATATTCAGAATAGCCTTTTATATGAAGAAATTTCAGTAGAGATTCTTGATCATCAGATCCGTAGACTAAGGAACAAAGAAGTTTCCTTGGTCAAAGTTTTCTGGCAAAATCAGTCCGTTGAGGGTGCTACTTGGGAAGCAAAAGCAGGCATGCGTATCAAGTTTCCTCATCTCTTCTCCACAAACTCAGATTCAGTGGAAGGTAGCAGTCCACCTTAATTCAGTTCTTTTCCAGTCTCAGACTCAGCTATATAGTTATCTTCATGTAAATTCACGCACTCGCTGATTAGTTCACTCGCTCAGTATGTTTAAGAATCAGTCATGCAGTTTGTTTCAGTTGTGCATGCCAGCATATAGCCTTAGTTCCTCAATATCTTTAGTTTAATTAGTCTCATTTGAAAATGAATGTTCCTAAGAAGAAGATATTGTAATAACTCATAGTTTTCTTAGCTCAGTTTAGCTCATAGTGTGTTAAAGGTTAACTCCAAAAGCGTATAACTCTTGATGCGTATAGAATTTTGTAGATAATTGAATCAGCTTTCCGATGATACCAATTTTTCCTTAATCAGATACTCAGTGTAGAAGTTAGGGCAATTTTAGTAAAAAAAGTAGGGCATCGCGATAAGCACTGCATCGCGGTAAAGGACAAGTTTGTAATTATTCGATTCCAGTGAAGCACCGTGATTAGCCTGCGTTACGGTGAAGCTCTAATTCCCATTCATCCCATTCCAGTAGCTCACCGCGATTAGCTTGTATTGCGCTAGAAATTCTAATGGGGCAGACACCGCATCATGGTGGAGTGCAAAATGACACTTGGCCTTTTCTAATGACGCCATACGATTACACCGCATCGCGCCAGAGCCCAAAATGGCAATTGTCCCTTTTTCAGGGAGCCATCACGATAGTGTCGCGTCGCATCGCGATGGTGTGCCAAATTAGGATTTTCCAGTTCTGAGTTAAATTTTACAATGGGCAATCTAGTCATTCCCCCAAGCTCCAAATCATGTAAAACACAGAATCTAGCCTATTCTAAGCATATTATGCATGTTTTTCATCAACTTCCTCTCAAAGATACCCTAGAATATCAAACCTCAATCCCCAAGAAATCCAAATTCCACCATTCTTTTTCCAAGATAGCTCAAAATTAAGGATTTTCAATTCAAGAACTTCAAGAATCAATCTTCAAGAGCACAACTAGAAACTCAAAGTTCAAGATTCTTCATCTAGTCATCAATTAAGGTATGTGTGGTTTTCAATAAGGATAATCCTTCCATCCTTGTGCCCAAAACTTTTTTTTAATTACAAAGTTACATGATTTTGTGTGATTACCATTGAATTTCAATTAGGGTTCATACCCAAATATTGTTATTTGAAGATTATGAGATTTTAAGTGATTTAGATGATGAATTGCATGTCTACTTTCTTATTTTCATGCATATTACAGTAATTTCTAGATTTAAAATTGAATTATCAATATTTTCATTATCAGGCCTGAACCTTATGATGATTTGACATGAAATAGATGCATCGGTTATTAGCCCTAGTTTGAATGTTGTTATTTCAAGAAGATTATGCTTTTAAGCACCCCATGATTTGTATATTCAGATTTTTGAATAAAGATTTAATCTTTCGATCTCAGCTTAGATATGGAATCCACTTTACAGTCTCAGTTACAGTTTTAATTAATAGATATACTGTTGGTTTTCATTATAAACTATTATACTAATTTTAAAGTAGAATTCCAATAGAATGAGCATACATATTAAAGAGAGTAGTATTTAGCACTGAGTTATATGTTCACATGCCCCAGAACTACGAGCTAATGTAGGTACAGATTATAAAATCATTTCCATTTTTATATGAATGACAGATACAGATGTGATCACTTAGATTAGGTTATACTCCTTGGAAAGATTATGACACCTCTCCCCAACGTGAGGTTTTCCCATAAGGGAACTAGGTATTGGACACTATGATAGCTCACATAGTGTATGTCAGTTAAAAAAACCTCCCTAATAGTAAAGACTTGCAGAATAGGTTTTAAAAAATATTTCCCTTCAGCCTAATAGCAACAACTTATAGAACAACTTTTAGAAACTAAGTGTAAAGGCTCACAGTTTAATTCAGATATTGCTTTACATATGACATTAGCTATGAGATTTCTGATTTCAATTTACAGATATAGAAGTGAGTCCTTTCTATACTTTGACAGCATGATTAAAGACAAAATATTTGTACAACTCTTAGAAACTAAATGTTATGACTCACAAGATTTATGAAGCCTGTTTCTCTATTTATGATTATGATTTTTAGTTTTCAGATATTCCAGCTTATGTGAGTTATTTATATTTAGCATGGATTATTTTACAAATTTATAATAATATTAAGATATTGATTTAATTTTACATTCACCCCCATATACTCAGTACAATCCAGAAGTATTGATCCACATATACGTCTATTTGATACATTGTCTCATAATGTAGGTTTAGGTTCTCAGTTTCACCAGCATGAGTAATTTTGAGCATCTCTATCTTCATCCCGATAGTTGGTGAGTCCTCATAGTTTAGGGACCCAGTTATTCAGTTTTTCAGCTTATCAGTATAAATGATTCATTATTTTCAGCCAATTTGAGTCAGCTGGGGACTTGTCCTAGTGGCTCTCTAGTTATTAGTAGTAAAGGCTTGTTAGACTGCTAGTTATGATTCAGACTTTCAATATTACTTTTTCAGACTTTGAGCCTAACATTTTCAGATATTATGTTCAGATAATTTTAGCTTAGATCAGGCAGACTTTCGCACTAACTTTATTTTTATATTTCTCTATTATGAGTCTTCAGATTTAGTAGAAGGCTTATAGAGTTAGCTTGTGGCTACTCGTAGTCTTGAGTACAGTGTGACGTCTTGGAACTTGTTTTTTAGGCGTTACACTAATAGAGCTCCACTAATTCTTCCTCTCCCTCCTTAGACACCTTAAGCTGACGTGTCTAATGTTGAGTTTCACCAGTTGATCCATTTACTTACTCAGTTGGTTGCCTTTCAGACTGAGCAAGTGGATTTTATTGCTTCATCATCTGAGGCCACTAGAGTTGGCCAATTTATGAGGTTGATTCATCTTATTTTTACTTGTACGAAGGTTGAGGAGGATCCTTAGGATTTCATAGATAAAATAGAAAAAAAAAATTGTGATGCATGTTACTGGGATAGAAGGTGTGGAGTTTGCAGCTTATCAGTTGATGGATGTAAAGCATTAGTAGTATGAAGAGTTGGAGCAACTTAGGGGTGTTGATAATGAGTCTTCTTTGTGGGAGGACTTTTCTAGAGCTTTTCTTGATCGTTTTTTTCCTCAGGATTTGAGGGAGGCAAAGGCTATAGAATTTGTGAATCTGAGGCGAGGCAGGATGATAGTTAAGGAGTATGCCTTGAAGTTTCATCAGTTGTCTCGGTACGCTCCAGAGTTGGTATCTAGCATGAGAGCTAGAATAAAAAAGTTTACTTTTGGGTTATCCCAATACTTAATTTTGGAGTGTAGGGCTGCCTTATTAAACAAGGATATGGATATTTCTCGGCTTATGTCTTGTATACAATAGGTTGAGGAATAGAAAAAAAAGCATGCTGAAATTGGAGAGAGGTAGAATGAGAAGTTTAGATTTTCTAATTAGGGTGGAGGTCAGCATCAGAATGGCAGCGATGATGGAAAGTGGTCTAAGAAGAAGTGGGGAAGTTCTGGTTCCTACTTTATGGCTAGTGATCGTTATTCAAGGTCGTCGAGTGATCGTCGTTCTCAGCATGATAGCAAGTTTATAGCTCAAGGAGCCCACTCGCAGGCCAGTGGGGCTCAGTCGGCTCCATCATATCCTCCTTGTAGATTATGCGGGCAGGTGCACCATGGTTTTTATAAGAAGAAGGAACATGTGTTTTAAATGTGGTCAAATTGGTTATTTGCAGAGAGATTGTCCTTCTAAGGTTGCTTCTAGGGAAAATAAGATTTTTGTTACCACTTCATCAGCGCCTGCATCAAAGGGTGCTGCTTTTATTTTTGGTACTGGCCAAAATTGCTTGTACGCCCTTGCTACCATCCATGAATTTGAGGAATCTTCTAATGTTATCATTGGTATGTTATGACTCTATTTTCATAATGTGTATTGCTTTCTTGATCTGAGGTTTACCCTTTCTTATGTGACCCCATTTGCGGTTGTATATTTTGGTTTTGGTCCCGAGTGTATCCTTGATCCCATTTTTTTCCTACCTCGATGGGTGACTCTATGGTTGCTAGAAGAGTTTATAGGAGTTGTGTGGTATCTATTGGTGGCAGAGAAACTCTAGTAGACTTTGTAGAGTTAGACATTGTCGATTTTAATGTCATATAAGGGATAGACTGGTTGCACTCTTGCTATGCCTTCTTAGATTGTCAAACCCTTAAGGTCATGTTTAAATTCCCTGATGAGCCGATCACTGAGTGGGAAGGGGATTCTCTAGTGCCTAAGGAAAGGTTCATATCATATCTTAAAGCTCGAAAATTAATTTCCAAGGGATGTCTTTATCATTTGATTTAGGTTAATGTTTCTAATGCAAAGGGTTCTTTCTTACAATACATTCCCATGGTTAATGAGTCCCCAAAGTTTTTTCTAATGATCTTCCTAGTGTCTCTTCAGATAGGGAGATTAATTTTGGAATTGACTTATCCCAAAAACTCATCCTATCTCTATCACTCCTTATAGAATGGATCTGACTAAGTTGAAAGAGCTTAAGGAGCAGTTGAAAGACCTCCTTGACAAGGGTTTTATCTATTTTATTGTGTCCCCGCAGGGTGCACTTATTTTATTTGTGCGTAAGAAGAATGGTTCCCTTCAAATGTGTATTGATTATCGATAGTTGAATAAGGTAACCGTAAAGAATAAGTATCCACTTTCGAGGATCGATGATATCTTTGATCAATTTTAGGGTGCTAAGTTCTTTTCTAAGATAGATCTATGTCTGGGTACCATCATCTAAGGATTAGGGAGTGAAATTTCCCTAAGACTTTCTTCTAAACCCGGTACAGTGATTATGAGTTCTTAGTTATGTCTTTTGGTTTAACTAATGCCCCGATGACGTTCATGGAATTGATGAATAGGGTCTTCCATCAGTTTCCGAATATGTTCATTATTGTGTTTATAGATGATATTCTAGTGTATTCCAAGAGTGAGGTAGATTATGCCGATTACCTCTGTATCATGTTGCAGACCTTAAAAGATCAACATATGTATGCTAAGTTTTTGAGGTGCGAGTTCTGGTTGAAAGCTGTTACTTTTTTGGGTCATGTCATTTCTAATGAAGGGACCATGGTAGATCCGTAGAAAGTTGTAGTAGTTAAGAAGTGGCCTAGGCCCATAGCTCCAACTGATATTTAGAGCTTCTTGGGTTTAGCCGATTACTATAGGAGATTTGTAGAAATTTTCTCGACTATAGTTACCCCGCTGACTAAGTTGACCTAGAAAAAGGTAAAGTTCTTATGGTCTAATTCTTGTGAGGGTAATTTCAAGAAGTTGAAGGATAAGTTGACTTCGACTCTGGTCTTGCCTCTGCCTGAAGGCACTAATGGATTTGTGGTCTATTGTGATACGTCCCGCATGGGATTGGGTTATGTGTTGATACAGTATGGCAAGGTAGTTGCTTATGCTTCTAGACAGTTAAAGGTTCATGAGAAGAATTATCTGACTCATGATTTAGAATTGCTAGTTGTGGTATTTGTATTAAAGAACTGGCATCACTATTTATATAGGGTTCATGTTGATATCTTTTCTAATCATATAAGCTTGCAATATGTGTTCACCTAGAAGGAGTTGAATGTCAGGCAAAGGAGATAACTTAAGTTGCTGAACTACTATGACATGAGTCTCCACTACCACCCAGGTAAAGCTAATGTGGTTGTTGATGCTCTTAGTAGGTTATCCATGGGTGGTCTAGCTCATGTGGATGAAGAGAAGCAAGAATTGATAAAAGATATTCACCGTTTAGCTAACCTTGGAGTTCGTCTCTTGGACTCCATATATGGTGGTGTATTTGTATAAAAGATGGCACAGTCATCTCTTGGTGCTGAAGTGAAAGAAAAGCAAGTGTTGGATCCTATCTTGATGCGAATTAAGGATGATGTAGGAAGGCAGAAAGTGATGACCTTCGAGATTGGTAGTGATGGTATCTTGAGGTACCAAAGGAGGTGAAATCACTAGAGATGATCCTTCTTTGGTGTGAATCATTTAGGAAACACTTGAATCAATCAGATAATGGACCAGATCCCTAAGCAATCAAGCAGTGATCAGGAAATAGTAAAGATCACACAAGATATTTACGTAGAAACCTACTTGCTTAAGGGAGTAAAACCACGATCTACCTTGTAGAATTTCTCAATCACTTCACTATATTTAAGAAACGTTAAATACAGACTTTGATGCTACAAACACTGAACTCTCAATCCTTAAGACTTTTTGCAACATATCTATCACAAGACACTCTTGACAATAACTCTATTACCACAATCTGAAATTACTAACTTTAGCCATTTCAAGTACAGACTAACTCTCCCCTTAATGTTAACTAACTCTAGCTAACATCATCTTCAAACAAATGAGAATGAAACTACAAATGAACCTACAACAACTTTGTTAAAAGAAGTAGTGTTCAGATTAAGAGCAAAATACAAAGACTCAAATATGACAACGACTAAGAGCAAAATAGTTTCAGTCGAGCAGGTCCATGTTGCTAATGAGGATTCACTTTTCACGTAAAATATTTCCCTTTTGAGAGTGAGAAAAGCTTGACCTAGCTTTCTTATTCGTTTGAGACCCAAAAAATCTAGATCCATTTTCATTAATCGAGGTAAAAAGGTTGCAAGGCCTATGCTTCCGTGTCCACCAATGTTCTGCACACAAGTATAATATAGAGCTAGAAAGTTGACTATCGTAGGGTGATAGGAGGTGAATCTGATACCTTGAACAGATTGCCAATATTAAGTCTCCAAACCATAGAGTGCAGCAAGGACCAGGTCCTATCAGGTTTGTCTATCATCAAAATAGAGATCTTCACAGTCTCGTTTGTCTTTAGTTTATTAAGATTAAAATTAGTCTTTCAAAAAAAAAATTTTGAGGTGACCTAGTCCTGGACAGAGCATAGTAAAAATGCACCAGGGCAATTTTGGGGGCAAAAATATTGTGAGACGTAAGCTCCGTCAACCGTGACATACACTTATAAGGTGTTGTTGATAAGTTTTTGTTGTGTAGAGCCAAAAAGTTTTTCTCCGTTAAAATCACTAAACAAGTCCTTAATTCAAAACCAAAACTATAGGTATTAAATTCTAAAAAGCTTTAAAACATAAAATCAACAAAAGATTATTATTATAGTCGTAATTTTTGTTCTTTCTCTTTGTCTTTTACCAATTAAAGATTATTATTATAGTCTATTTTTTGATCTTTCTCTTTGTCTTTTATCGATCAAAGAAAATAATAGATTAATGGGCAAATTACAAAGTAAAAAGTTCACCATTCTTCATCACTTGTTCTAATTTGATACTTTTGAGTCTAGTTTTTTTTTCTCAATTCTTTATTTTCATGTTAGTTTATGAATTGCAACTCAATTTTTTATAAGTTTGATTATTTTTTCTAGTTAAAGCAATCCTTGTTGTCAATTACTAACTCTTACTAATAACACATTTTTTTGGTCCATATTTGCTTTTCTTAAAAAAGTTTTTACTTATACATATGGGAGGAAGGAGAACAGAAAATGAGTTCCAACGTGAGAAACTGAATCTTCACTAATAATACGGTAAAAATTCAGTAATAAATCAATTGTACTATTGAATTAGTTGACATTTGAAATTTTTTTAAGTCATTTCTTTCAGTAGTGAGCAACTGGTGTCATAAGATACGTTTTTGAGACAAGTCTTATAATCGAGCATAGTAAAAATGCATCAAAGTGGTCTATAGGGGGCAAAAGTGTTATGAGGCATAAGTGTCATTTGTCTGGACATACGTTTAGGCATTGGTTGAGTTTTTATTTTGAGGTTTAAGCCCAGAAAACTTCTCCTGATTAAAATTAAAATTGCTAAGAAAATTCTTAAATTTGTTGGCCATTTGCTATTCGGTAATGGCATTAATGAATAATGAGTATTCAAATTAGCTCTCTGGAAGTGATTTCATAGATCTCTGAGATCGTCTTTGTACAATCTTCAAAATCAGGTAATGAAAGATGATAGTGATTAATGTTAATCGAGTTTTTGCATATGTAACTCGTCGAAGCTTCCGCTATCCTAATTGTCTGAAGTTTTATGAGAAGGTGCACCTAGAAGAGGATAACAAACCGCAGGTGGTACACTATCATGAATCTCATCGAAAGTTGGCTAAATTTAACTGCAAAACTCCATCAGTTCACCGAAAATTGTTGCATCTATCGTCCAAATTTTGATAGAGTTGGGGTGAAATTACATTCATAAAAAATATTTGGATTGTTATATATAATATTATATAAACAGTGTGTATGAATGACATGTATATCATTCTTTGTACATAGTTATACATCATATATAGATGTTTTATACATCATTTATACAATATCGTTAAATTACGTATATTTAAGATGAACTATTTATACAATATCGTACATTACATATACATTATATAACTATATATATGATATCAATGCATATACATGCGGGCATTTTTGTTGTAATTTTTTTTGTGTCACCAATACACTTTTGGGCTATTTTTATATAAAAAGATAAGGAAAAGGATACCCACCGTCCATTTTGAAAACAATAGCCAACATTCATCCAATTTGTCATATTATAGTCAGTCGGCCAAATTATTACCATTCAATAGTCATTGAGTACTTTGGCCCTCCCCTTCTTTCTTGGGTCATTTCGGCCTACTTTTTTAAAGGTTCATTTTTTTTTTGTTTTGCTTCATTCATCTAAAAGTAAATGGCTTATATTTGGGTCAATGGCCATAGAGTGGGCAGTCGGTCCAAACTAATTCTAATAATGGTCAGTCAGAATTGTATCAATATGGTATATGAGTTGTATCAATATGGTATAAAGAGTATATTAATATGATACAGGACTGTATCTTGTATCAATATGGTATAAGAATTGTATCAATATATATATTGTATAGAATGTGCATAGAAACTGTATAATAATTATATAATATACATATACACGATGTGTGTAGAAACTGTATCATTATTATATAAAATATGTATATGTATAAAATATGTGTAAAAATTGTAGCATTATTGTATATAATATGTATCTGAATATTTATTGTAGCTAAAGTTGTATAAGATGTTTGTAGAAACTATTCAATTATTGAAATGATGTGTATATAAGTAGTATCATATTTGTATAGAATATGTATATATGTATAAGATGTGAATAGAAATTATATAACTATTATACTGTTAAAAATAATGCATCAATTAAGAAAATAGATTTTTTTTTATATAAAAAAGGAAGCTACAAAAAAGAGCATAAAAAAAAAAAGAAATAGTGATAAAAATGAACAATGAACTTTTATTTTAAAAGACGTAGTAGTAAAATAAAAAAATAGAAAAGTTGAATTCTTTTTTCATAAGAAAAATGCGCTTTATTTTTAAAATGAAATAACAAAAACTTTTTTTTTAGAAAAAAAGAAATGAAGAAGGAGACGAAGCCTAAAACAAAATGACTAAAAGTAGGAATTAGTCGAGCGGCTAATTGTAGGTAATTAGTTTTTGGTAGCTATTTTGGTAGAATTATTTTAGAGTGAAGGGTCATTTTTGTCCTTTCTCCAAAAAATATTGCTATATTTGGTGCAAATTTATTACTTTATTGTATATATATGAAGTTTTTTTCATTTTTAATTTGTATAAATAACATAAATACCAATCCCTTTGGAAGTAATTACACTTTCTCCCACTTTTTTAATTACTTTACTCTCTCTCCCTATTAATATACATAACATAGCCGATATATACATAGCATTCTGTGTATATGTTGGAATTTTTGTAATATGTTTAGAGAGTTGGGATTTTTTATAATATTGGAAACATAAGTTGTGTATTTGTGTAATTTTTAGTTTTAGTTTTACTAAAAATTACATATATACACAAGTCAAAGTTACATAATTACATTAAATCCCAAATTGGTAAAGTATTTACACAAATCTCAAAATAATTACAAAAATCTCCTTATTTCGTAAATTCTCTCTCCTAAATATTATACATGTTAAACACTTCTTTGACTTCTATTTTCACTCCATTGATCCCATTATCCATCCGTTTAATACATCATTTTTGAAACCTTGATTTTTCGGTAAAATTGAAGTAATAGTTGGATAGTGGTTACCAACTTGTAAGTTATCTAGATTTAACTGTTTTTAATTATTTACTTCATTAATTTTTGAAATTTTTTTGTTCAACTTTACCAAATCAGTGATTTTTCGTGTTTTGTTTATTTGCATGTTCAAATTTCTATATTTTTCAATCATATTCAAGCTCAGTAGTTCATTTTTTTTTGTTATTTTTCATATAGTACAAGTTTGATCTTTGATTTTATTGTTTGGTAGTTCGATTTAACACTACTTTTAAGTTAAAATAGTGTTAATTGGTAATGAATTATTCTTCAAGTTTTAGTTTAGGAATTACTCAGTTAGACTCAAATGAAAAAGATATGCCACTTGGATTTGTTCTTGGTACTTTTGATGAACAGGATCCGAAATTCGCAGAGAATGGCTCAAAGCACAGAAACGACCCCGTTACAATGAAGAAATTGAAGGGTAAGACCGCTTCTAAATCGAAGAAGTCTAGTTTGAAAGCAAGAAAAAAGAAGTTTGATGATTCAGAAAAACCATGTCTTTCAAGAGTATTTATTATGAGTTTAGGTATAATTTGACATATGTATAATAAGACATTATACATTAGTTCTTTCATCACAGTAATGTATAATGTAGGTGTTCTGAAATATTTTTCTATAGGTTAGACATTCTAATAAAGCTGAAATTAATTTTGACATGTATAAAAGTTAGCCTCATACATGTATAATTGTTGTTTATGTTTTGGTCTGATACAAATTGTTACATGTATGGTCTGATATGTTTGGTTTGATATAAATTGTTACATATTAATTTTGACATGTATCAGTTACCCTCATACATGTGTTACTGTAGTGTTTTTATTGGTCTGACTTTATTATACATTAAAGCAGTTTTTTTATAAATGTATAAGTTACTCTCATCTTTTATTTTTTGAAATCAGGGACTGCGATGTCTTTGTGTGTGCATATACAGAAATATTAAGTGAAGGGCAGCAAGTTCACTCATGTAGGTTTGATGCTGCAAGTCAACGTGCACGCTATACTTTATTATTGTGGCATTACGAAGTGGAAAAGAAAAATGAAGGGTACACGAGTGATAATGGTGATCCGCCGCGGTCAAAGAATAGTGTTCTCAAAGAAATTGGTGCAAGTGCAATGGTTACTTTAGAGTAGCAATGTTTTATAATAGTCCGAATTGAAAGAACTAATTCTTAATTTTATGGTTGATGTAAAACAATTACAAGATTACTTTCTAGATGTTAATGCAGATTTTATGGATGTCTTCTTATTTTTGAAAAAAAATAATTTTCAGTTACTAACACACTACTGTATAGTTACAAACTAATTCATTGTAGATATTGAGTTTCTCTTTTATTTTTTTGTTAAACGTGTAGAAACAAATATAATATTAAACTGATATTAAATTTGAACACTTAATAGTTTTACTATAACGTACATTATCTTATAAGTTAAAAATACATTGAAATAATATCCAATACATTTAAATATATGTAATACATAACATAATACATGTTGTCATACGTTTTTCCCTGGAAAAAAAATATGAAACATAGTTCACAACATTCACTTTTGTGAAGTATGATACTATTTCAAAACCCCTTATCATGGGATGCAATGTAATAAATAAGTTTTTAAACTCATTATCCACGGCCTTATGCATCCTAATGTGCGATTGCAGATACACTTGATTTAGCATATAGATATAACGGGGCATTTTTCTATATCCATTTGTTGGTCCACCTCTAAGCATCGCAATCACCTTCTCTTTTGCGTGCCAGACTTTCATGTAGTTAATATCGACTCCGTAAACAGCCTTCATCTCTTCAATAATGTCCGCGAGGGGTGTGTATTCTCTTGTGATTGATTAATTTTGGAGTTGTAAATTCACTCACAAAATTTGTTGTCGCAACCACATTATTCAGCACTTTGTCACTAAGACTACAAGTATGCTCCGAATCAAATGTTTTAATCACAAACAATTCTGATTCATTCATACAAGAAGCCTTCAAGACCCACTTGCAATTTTTGTTACGACAAATCAGTACATAGCTGTATCAACATATAAAAACCTAAGTCAATGTATTAAATAAAACTATTACAATTGAAAATAGAAAGACAGAAATGGAAATAATGGTACTGCCCATCTATATTATACATTTCTCTGTATTTTAACTTAAAAAACATACAAGAAACAAAAGCAACTACAGAATGTCTTAAACCATATTATCATACATTTATTTTACTGACACGGTTTATTTATACATTATCAAGCATGTATAATCATACATTATACATTCGTAATTTAACAATCATAAGCAACATATCACCCAACTACACAACAAATACTTCTACAAAACCTCTAACAACAAATTTCCATACTTTATAAGCTCAGCAAATATATTTGACACTTTTATATCATATCTTTTTTTGTCGGATCATTTTTCTTTAGTGTTGAAGCCATTAGTTATTGCATGTCTTGCCATTACTGAAACAAGAGTTTCATTATCCTTGTAAATCTAATTCACCATTATTTCAATGTTCTTGCAATCGGTAATGAAGTTTTTCACTTCAATTTCAGGAACATATAGAGCATACTGATTATCCGTTTCAACAACTGTTAACGTAATCAAATCATATTCACTACCCTCAATACACATTACTGCACCTGTTTCTCTATCAAACTCTATTTCACTATTGGATTTGTCGAAAGTTGAAATACAAAACGGTAAATTAACTAACCCAGAAAATTATTTCTTCAACTCAACGTAAACCCTCACTCCATTGTCGTTTCTTAGGACAATTGGAGAAGAATTTCCTTCAACCACATATTTAACTTCAATTTTTTTACAAACTTCGTCGATATCCAATTCCATGGCGATCGTAGAAACCAATTTCAAGAAAGTAATACTTTCCGAAACAATTATTGCGTCACTTTTGTATGACTCATAACTAATTTCTGACTGCCAGATTTCAGAATGTCGCAGCAAAATGGGGATATTCATAATGATTTTAGAAGTATTGAAGAACGTATGTAGAAGAAATTGGTTGTTTTTTTGCTTTTCAGATCTTGAACCAAAGATTACAAAAAAAAACGTTTAAGAATTTTTTTGAAATTCAAATATCAGTTAGTAGTTTTAGCCATAAACGATTTAATGGTAGCTAATTATTGCCGTTAATTAAGGAACAGTAAAATAATTATTGATTTCAATTACCTTAAATTTAGGATTAGCTGTTTCATCATATATTCGACCAATGTATTATACTTGGCCGAATGTATGAATATCTTTGCCATAATTTGGGAGAGAGAAAAAAAAAAGAATTTTTTGTTACCTAAGAAATTTATGTGGTTTACATTTAATTTTATTGGTTCGGTTTTAGACTAAACGAAACCGAACTTCTTTAAAAGGGGTCTCTGGCTCTCTTTAGTCCAATTGTCCACGTAATACTAAGGCCCAACTTATTGACACACTGACACATTAATTTCTCAATTCCAATTATACTCTTCCACTCTACTGTCTCTCACGTAGTCATTATAGATGTTTCTTGAGAAAATTAGGAGGAAGGTGCAAAAACAAGTTTTTAAATTAAAAATGATGATAATTTTGATCAGTTAAGGTCAAAGTTTCATTTAAATTGTGATTAAGTTAATTAAGGTGTTAATTGTAATCTTTAAAAGCTTTTAAAATTTTAAAAAGTCCTCTAACTCTAAATTTCAAATTTTAGAATTTCCTCCTTTTTCTTATCTTTCAATCTTTCTTCTTCTTTTTTTCTTTCTCCCCATCTTCTTATTCTTATTTTTTTCTCCCTCTCTAGATTTTCCTCTTCTTTCATCTCCTCTTCTTTTTTTTCTTTCTCTTTTCATTTCGTTCTTCTCCTTTTTAAATTTTCTTGGACTATTTAAAAAAAAATTGAAAATTTTGAAAAAAAAATTTTTGATTTCTTTTAAAAATGAATTTTCTTTTAAAAATGAATGAAGAAATAATTCAGCAACTACGGTATTTGCTGCAACAATTACTATTAGTTGTTGTGTTAAAGCAATTATCGAAGTTGCTGCAACAACTTCGATAATTGCTTAATTTCTGAAAAAAGATCTGCTTGGGAAGGAGCTCACGAAAAAGTGATATTTATGATAAAATGGAGGTAGTGGTGCTGGTGGTGACACTGAATAAGAAGATAACATTTGTTATGGTGTTGATTGCGCTGGTGATGAAGGAGAAAGAAGAAAAACAGGCGATAGTTATGTAGAGAGGGGAAATAATGATGAATCTGGAAGAGGTGATAATGGTAGTGATAGTGATAGTGGAGGAAGGGGAGGTGGCGGCGGCAACAAAAAGGGTGTGGAGGAGGAGTGATGGTGATGGTGTAGGAATTTTTGTGTAAATATGTTGTAGGAATCTTTGTGTAAATAATAAAACTTGAGGATTTTAAAATTAGTGTCATTAATACTGATCTTAAAATTATCACTTCTACTCAACATTTAAGGCTTGTATCACCCTTAATTAGTTTTGAAACTTTTTTGTCACATACATTTCATCAAATTATATGGAAGGAAAAAAGAAAAAGAAAATAAGAAACTTTAAAAGGACAAAATTAGAGCTAGCAGGATGAAGTGTATGTGAGACACTAGAAATGTTGAGGGTTATTTGGGAGGAATCCAGGAAACACTAGCTACAACAAATACGTATTCTTCTGGAAAAATTTCTTAGAGAAGACTTGAAAATAACGTTTTTCTTTTGGTAAAATTTTATCCAATTACACATATAATTAATACGAGGATAAGAATGGAGTAATATATTGTGGGATATTCTTTGTCGGGTAATAATTATTAAAATTTTAAAAAAGAAGAAGCAAGATTTGTCAACCAGTGCGTGATCAACTTCTAGAAGGTCTTCCCTTATTAGGAAGGAGGATAGAAGTTTCAAAACATTAATTTAATATAATCTTTAAATATTAAATACTGTAAACTCCAATGAAGAAAGACTCTATTAAGGTTCACGGGCAAAATTGTGGTAGATTAACACTGCAACAATTCCAAGCTTGTAAACCGCCTTGATTTTGGGTTTTTTTGCTTCCTCATACAGCACAGATAAGGGATGACAAACGGGGCAGTGTGGATGCAGTATAAATTTAGTATAAATAACATAAATATCAATCTTTTAAAAGTAATTATATTTTTTTATTTTTTTTAATTACTTTACTCTCTCTCTATTAATATACATAACATAGCTAATATATACATAAAATTCTGTGTATATGTGAAATTTTTGTAATATGTTTAGCGAGTTGGAATTTTTTGTAATATTAAAAACATAAGTTGTGTATTTGTGTAATTTTTAGATAAATTTAAAGTTATACGGGATGGTGCGAGATATGATATGTATTTTAAAAGAAAATAATAGAAGCACGCAAGAAGGATAGGTGAAAAAACAAAGCGACGCAAGTAGTGGCGGAGCTACACATAAGGTAGGGGGTTCGTCCGAACCCCCTTTGACGGAAAATTATACTATATATATATAGTTAAAATTTATTTTTTATGTATATATAGTAGATATCGAACCCCTTCGGTTAGTTCGTATGTTCACTTGTGAACCCCTTGATGTCAATTCTGGCTCCGTCACTGGACGCGAGTAATGTAGAACAAGTTACAATGGTTTTATACAAGTTTAAACGAAATAAAAAACTAAAAAAACCGTTGAACATCTCAACTGGGCAAGTACTTTTGCAAAGGACTCAACAAATTTGTAGTTAATAAAACATTTATAACCAACATTTTGATGTCAAAGACGAAGAATTAGAACTAGGAAACAAATAGGAAACAAAGTGAAAGTGATACATTTGATACTGATCGATTCTCTAATTTAATCGACAAATTGAGGCAAAGTATGGGAAAGAGTCGGAAATTAGAAAGAAATGAGGGTAAGATAATTATATTATTTTCATTAGTAAACAACAAGAAGATGTTATATGAAGATGTTATATTGCATTTTCATTGTTGCAAATTGGCAACTTAGAAGTTAGCTACATGAGCGGAAATCAAATTTGCATTTTATATTTTCAAATTACTCCCAGTAATTATGTGTTTAGCTGATGATTTATCAAAAATAACCACTTAATCTTTTGCAAGATAAGGTTATGACTTCGTACACATTGCTCTTTCTAGACCTTACTTATGAAATATATTGAATGAAAAATGGTTAAAAATATCTTGAATTATTTGAAATGGATCAAAATACCCTTCATTTATTTTTTTGCTCAAAAATACCTTTCTGTTTAATTTTTTGGCTCAAAAATACCCTTTCATTAATTTTTTAGCTCAAAAATACACTTCTCTCTAACGGAATAATACTAAACACGCCACGTGAATAAAAAAAAGTCACTTGATCAGTCCATATCAACATACACAAATGAAAAACCACTCCATTTAACTTATCTAACCATTAACTCATTTTTTTTATTTAAAAGACCCAATCCCACTCATATTAAAAAAAATTCGGCCCAAGAGGAAAAAGATTGAAGAATTTGATTGCTTATTTTTCATGTGATGGGTTCAAATATTTCAAATTGATCAAGGCGAAAGATGAGGAAACAATTAGGTCCTTAAATTGGTGATCCGAAAGAATCGAATTTTAATCGGGTCGACCCTTAACAATTGGATCCTCAAATAGTTGATCCGATTTTCAAGAGCTCAGATTGCTACTGGATATTCTATCTGAATTTGTCTAATAAGAAACCTGATTGTAGTGAGAGAAATGGTAATTCAGAGACGAAATTGAAACGTGGAGAGTGAAAGTTTAGTAGCAATGTAGGACAACCACAAGTTGATAAGGTCAAGAATTGCTCGAGTGAGTCTCATAATTTTGAAAATGTAAAATAATAAAATATAAGGCGGTGAAAGAGATGATGTGAGGAAAAAAAATTGAATAATTGAATTTTGCCTCTTGATTTGGATTTTTTTAATATGGATCGGATTGAATTTTTAAATAGAATATAATGGGTTGATTGTTAGGTGAATTAAATGGAGTGATTTTTTACGTGTATGCTGGCGTGAATTGATTAAGTGACTTTTTTTTATCTATATGGTGTGTTTGGTGGCATTCCGTTAGAGAGAAGGATATTTTTTAGCCAAAAAATTAATGGAGGGGTATTTTTGAGTCAAAAAATTCACGGAGGAGTATTTTTTAGCTAAAAAAATAAACAAAGGGGTATTTTTAAGCCAAAAAATAAAGAAAAGTTATTTTTTATCCATTTTGAATAATTCAAGGATATTTTTGACCCTTTTCCGTATATTGAATATGATTGTTGATATTTATTTTAGTGGGAAAAAACTTTTGAAATTTATAGTTCAAAGTCTAAGCAAGAAAAAAAAATCTAAAAATTTATAGATTATAAATTTATTGAAATTTTTAAATGTTAAGTTTTAATAATACAAAATTGAATAGTGAAAATAAAACATGTCATATAACTGAGACATAAAAATATATTTTATATGAAAATATTTTATTAGGTGGTTGCGTATAAAGAATAAATAATGTGAATGTGGGAAGCAGCAAGTTCCAGCTATGCATCGTCGTCCTAATATGCTCGAACAAAACATGATAAGGTGTCCTCCTTTTTCTTTGATGTGTCAACCGTGGATCCATAAATTCGTTTTAAAGTTTAATTAATTTAATTCCGCTTAAAAATTTTAGAGGTTAAAGTTTTTTTTTTATCAAAGGTACATAAAGTTTTCTTTCTTTCTTTATTTATTTAACAAATAATAAAATAGATTTTATCATAGACAAATACATACAAAGCATAGAAGGCCTGCCTCCATGTACTACTTACTATGGGACACTCTTCATACTATTAAACAAACAAGTAGGATTTCTAATAAGCTCTCAAAAAGGCATCTAAAAATGCTAACCTCAACATCGAGAAGGATCATCAAGCTACATCAAAAATGTAGTTTCTATGTATATTTCTATTCATATAAAATGAGTTCTTACAGTATTTTTTTTTTGAAGGATAGTACATTTAATTCATGTTTAAGGCTCTTCTAACATTCCACAATAATTATCGAGAGTCATAAATCCACGGCGTATCAATGAATTGCATTTCCCAATTTGCATGACCATCAGCTACCTTGTTGCCTTCCCTGAAACAATGATAAATATGTCATCTTTTCGTTTAATCTAGTAAATTCTTTATCATCTATAGAACTTTATATAGTATACTACAGGGTGACTTACTCGAATTAGTTATCCATTCTACTAATAATTTGAGTCCAATTCTATTTCTAATTATTTAATATTTCTTTATTAAAGAAACGTAGGCTATTTTCTTATTAAAAGATATTTGAATTTAAATTTTTAATTAATAATGAAAAAGTATTTA
This sequence comes from Capsicum annuum, assembly GCF_002878395.1. Classification (NCBI taxonomy): domain Eukaryota; kingdom Viridiplantae; phylum Streptophyta; class Magnoliopsida; order Solanales; family Solanaceae; genus Capsicum; species Capsicum annuum. Next base: position 229,103,580 of record NC_061111.1, on the reverse strand, counting down.
TTAGTATTGCATTATAATTTTTACGATGCGACAAGGTTATCTACTAATCCTTATCCTGCCAATCTTCTACGTAACGTGTATAGCATTCACGCAAGGTAGGTGTCATCTTACTATATACATTTGAATATTTTTAGGAGATTAACGGCCAATTATTTGTACTTTCCACTTTTGCTCCCAAACGTATTGTTGAAGCAAACTTTGGTCAAACATTGCTCTATAAAAAAATGCTACTAGAGTACCACTGCCCCTCCATGTATTTTGCCTACTTGTTCACTACTAATAATATTCTTGAGAAGTTGGGCATCTCCAATAGCATTCTATTTTATTCTTTAAATTTTATATTTGAAGAAAAAAAATAGAGAACACTTAGAGGGTGTTTGGATAAACTTAAAAATTGATTGAAATAATCTTTAAATTATTTTTTTAATTTTTGGAAGTGTTTGATAATTTTAAGAAATACTTAAAAAAATTAAAATTGATTTTTTAAAAGCTAAAAGCACTTCATTCCTTACTTATTTATTTTTTACTTATAAGTCATTACCTAATAAAAGATATTTTTATCGCTTATAATTTTCCCTTAACTCTAGCCATATTAGTACCTTTTTTGTATGAAACTTCTAATTTATGAAATATAATTTTTATGTATTATTTTTCTTCATTAATATATTCTTTTAAATTTGAACAATTATTATTGTACAACGTATGAATTTCTCTAAAAAAAAATAACTCATCAATCAAGATATATATATATATATATATATGGACAACACTCTCTAAAGCTATACAACTTCATGAACGATTAGTGAAGGATCCATCTATATTTGACGATGCAACATTCCTATTCGATAATGTTTTAATAGTGATATAGTCATCACTCAATCAACAAGTAATATATTTTTCAATTAAGAATCATTTTATCAAACAAATAGTATCATTTGTCACCAACTATTTATCTATTAATGCAATTATAATGATTAGTAACATATACATTTTGCTTGATTATTTAAACTCTTTTAACCAAAAAAAAAAAAAAAAACTTTTAGCGCACAATTTAATTTAATAGTCATTCATTAATATATATTTATATTAATTTTAATCATTTTAGAAATAAAAACTAATAATAATCAACTCTACATATTATTAACAACTTTAAGGATATTTCAGACATTTTGACCAAAAAAAGGTGTTTAATAATACTTGTTTACCAAACAAATCAATAACTTTTTTTTTTCCAGTTTCAACACCTTTATCCAAACACATAACTGCTTATTTTTAAAATAAGTTTCAGCATTTTCAAAAAACTTTTTGAAAACCATTTTTTTCAGCCTATCCAAACGGACTCTAACTCCAATCATCTTTCAAATCACACTCTAAATTCTATAATTAGAGGGATAAATAATATTTCTTTAAATTTAGAGATGTACCGTTCTTTCTCTTTATTTTTTTATTATATTATTATTTATGTTAAATAACTTTTAATAAATCATATAAGACCATAAATTAAATTCCTAATACTCGTAATTATTTTTAATATAATATCTTTATTGTATTAATTTTAAATTTTATTAAATTAATTTTCATATATAATATTTTTATTTAGGATAAAAGTTAGTTCTATATGATTTACAGTTGTACGATAAATATGATCATCACAAAAATAAAAAATGCACATGAAAAATGAGTAATTAAATTAGTACATAAAACATTTGATACAAGATAAAATTGTTAAAAATATAATACATAACATAATAATTTATTTAATTATATTTTTATCAATGATTTCACTTTTAGCTGAATTTTCCATTAATATGAATAATATATAATATTTGCTTGTAATTTATGTTATTTAAAAGTTTGAGATAAAAAAATAATTTTATATTACATGAAGACCATAAAAAGTATATAAATTTTATAGGGGGATTATATATATAACAAAAAGAAAGTTATGAAATAAAAAAATATAAAGAAAATAAAAATAATAATATAATATTAAAAAGAGAAGAATTTTTTTTTCTAGAGTGTAAAATGGAGTTGTGGATTGAAATTAATGTTGAGGATTAAAAAATAGAAAGTAGCTGAAGATGGTTTTAATGTAACAAAATATATCTATTTCACAAGAAAATAATACCTCGAAATTGTTCGATACACCAAATGTAATAAGTAAAAATATTTTATAAGTTGAGATATTTCATAAGATTACTTTATTTATCTTTCATATGAAATAGAAATTTCTTCATTTTAGTAGAAGTGTGCGATTAAATAATTTTAAAATATTTAATAAATACTTTTTTCATTTCACAACAAATAAATTATTGAAATATTTTTTAGTGTTCAAAATAAGTAAATGATTCACAATTTAAAGTAGATGTTAAATTTGTTTTCCAAATTTACTTTCCAGCATTAGGAGTAATGTATTAATATTAAGGTTTTGAAATTTGAAAAGGGTAAAAATGAAAAAATGTGATAAATTTATGTGTTTGCTTTTTTTTTTTTTATCGTGTGTGTCAAAATTCAATAATTAACCTATTATGGAACGAAAAAAATGCCATTTAAGTTCAAATTTTCTCGAAAATAATTTTTTCACCTTCATAAAATAAAGATAAATTTTATATATATATTTTACTTTTTCCAAAATATAATTATGAAATTATTAATAAATTATTGTTGTTGTTAAACCAAAATAGAATAAAATAAAATAAATCTCAAACTCTATTTCAAAATTATCGAATTACCAAATGACCCCTTCTTGTTATATCTTTCTAGGAAAGTGCCGGTGGGAACGTGCATCAGAAGCAACCCCGCACCCCCACCTAAAAACCCTACAAAAGTAAATACTCCATTCATAAACCGCGTGATATCAGGCCACGTGGAATATTTCTGAATTGTTGCATAAATTTCGGCTACACGTGGGAGTTTCAAAACAGCCAGGGCCCACTGGTCCCACATTGATTGTGTGCTGTCATGGATGACGAGGATCCATGTATTCTGCCCCAGTTTGCTTCACCCAATTAATATCAGTACCATACTAATCATTTCATTTCAAAATAAATAAAATTTTGAAGTTTGACATATTTCTAAAGTTAATTAAAAAATTAGCGATAGTTTTTTTTTTTTTTTTTAGTTTTCCAGGTCCTCACAACTCAGAGCCGTGAGACTAATCTTTCGTCCCTCTATCAGCGCACTAAGCAGTAGAAAACTGGCACAGAATTTGCTCCATTCGGCAGAGACGGGGATCGAATTCCCGACCTCTTGTTTAAGGGACATGGCGCTGAACCACCATATCAACTCCAGTGGTTAAATTAGAGATAGTCATTTAAGCTATAAATAATTTTAAGAAGGATTTAATTAATATCTTTTAGTTTTTTAAAAATTGTTTATCTTAAATTATAAAAAGTATATTATAAATCTATGTATATTTAAATGAAAGGAGATATTAAATTGAGGAGTCTATAAAATTTACATCTAATGAAGTCTGAATTTGTTTGAATGTACACAAATTTTAAACAAATTGTAACATTTTGTTGCAAGAAATGAAGATAAAATCAGAAAGATAAAAATGCTTTTATCTCAATTTTTTTGATGCTCATTCATTTTTAATTAGTCTAAAAGGAATAATAATTTAGCATTAAATTTCTTAATTTCCTCTTAGTCAAATACTTATAATTGTATAAATATCTATAACTTATTCTAAATTATAATTTTGTTTTTCATTTTCACATTTGATATCTAATCAATTATCACCACATTATTTTGAAATATTATTTATAAATATAGAAAGTGTCACTTTTTTAAGTGTATCAAAAGGAAAAATTACTGATATAAAATGAAATGATCGGGGACGGATGCCATTGACCATTGCCAAAAATCCAAAAACGGTGGGCTCCATTATTATTTGCTTGAATATGGAAAAAATATCGAGTCAAAACGTACAAGTGTATAGTATTCTGAAATTGCAGTGATTTCACCTACTCCAAATGTCTTGTAAAACCTATCAAAATGATGTACTCTTCGGTTTCATTTTAAAAATCGTTTTTATTTTAAAACAATTATATTCAATATTTGAGTAGGTAATTGTAACTTTTTTACTATAGCTTTAATGTTAAAGAGATTGTTCTGTTAATGCTTAATACTACTCAATTCTTAAAAAAGGAAAAATCTAATAAGCAGGAATAACTTATTAAAATATATTTTATATTTATTATTTTTTAATAGGCATGGAAAAAAAATCAAAACGACATCCAAAATTGGTGTAACGGCCAGGGCATATAATTCGTGTAGGGACGTTAAATCAGTTGAAATATAGATGAATTTTCTACTATGTTTAGCATACTAATAAGTAAAAATTAAACATGAGAGCATCCTTAAGTTTTTTAATACTTCAACGCGCATAGATAAAAGATGACGAAAGGACAAAAATAACACCTAAAATTAAAATAATTTCACAAAACTAGCACCTAAATTTAAAAACCTAATAAATAGCCATTAAGCATCACAATTCGGCCCTTTCCGTTTTTTGTTATGTACTGGGCTGCCGACTTTTTTTCTTTAATGGGCTCATTTTTTTTTTTTTGACTCCTTATTCTTTTTTAGCATCTCATAATAATATATTATTATAGTGTCCTACTTACTTTAATTCACATTTGGATTCTATTTTTTTTTTTTTTTTGGATTATTACTGTTGAAACTTGAACATCTTGTTATGTCAATTCTTGTGCCATTGTATGAAATATTATACTACTTTTTAGTAGATATTTGTGTGGAAGCAATTTAACTTAACACAAATGCAAATAAATAAACAAATTATTTAGCCAACTTTAGTCCTGTTCAGATTGATTGAGATATAATGCAAAGTTTTTCATTAAGAGTGTGAAAACAATCTAAGGCAAAGTGTCCAAGTTACATTTTTGCATTAAAATGGAAATTCGTGGGGATTGTTATACACAAAGCAAGAAGGTGCCATCAGATAATAATAGCACTGTAGGCATCAGAGGAAATATTAATAAAGTGAACAGAATATCTGTGAATGAAATGTGTTGTTTGTCAAGAATGGGAAACCCAAATTATATAAGGCCATTGGAGCGTTATAAGTGAAATACATCACATGTCATCTGTCATTTCATGAATCATGTACAACTATAAAAAGTAAAAGATAGTACAGTTACTGACCGTTTCGTTGAAAAAATTATTATATACGTATTCTATATAATAATCATAACATGTTTATACACATTTTATATAATTTTTAATTATAATTATTATTTAGAACATATTTTATACGACTCTATATAGTTTTTACATGCATTTTAAAAATGTATCAATCTAATATAAGAGATTATCAATTGAGTATATGAACACTGTAAGTGTATGAATGTAGTATAAAAATGTATCAATATGGTATAAAAGAGTATCAATTGGGTATAGGGACTACATGTGCTTGCATAGAATTTCCTTTCTCTTTTTTAAAAAGTATATAAATATAATATAAAAGTGCATCAATGTGGTATAAAAATGTATCAATTGAGTATAGAGACTGCATGTGCCCAATTGGGTCAAATGACTAAAAAAGGGAATTACTTTAGCCGACTGACTACAACAAGTCCACCTTTTCAAATGTGGGCCATTTCTTTTAAAAATGGCCATACCATGTCCTTTACCCTAAAAGATATACATAGTACATGGTGTTGGGAAAGAGGGAAGATAGTGTTATCAAAGTGCACGATAGGATAGTAGCGGAAGAATACTCAAGTCTAATTTTAACTTATAATTTGAACCAGGAGGAGACTAACAAATTCAAGCACAATGATAATATTACAGCAAATAAATCAACCAAACAAAAAGGGCAAGACAAGAATAAAACAAATCAAGCCAAGACATCAAATTTACGTGGAAAATCCTTCGGTGTGAAAAGTGAAAAATTCATGGGACTAAACCTCCACAATAATCACCAAGAGTTACAATATTGTCCTCCAAAATGGCCACCAAACAAGTGCCAAACAACGAGCAACAACACAACAAGATAACACCAAAACTAGAGAATAAAAAAGAGCAAAAAACACAAAAAAGTGTAGTTGTTGTTCAGGGATGAAAAACAGGAGCTACAGGCCACAAAATTCACCCTGTCAGTTTCTAATCAAATATTAAGATGAGAGGAACAAGTTGTCCAAAAATCAGCTCAATCAGACAAGAAACGAAGTGAGAATCGCAATTTGTAGTTGATAGCTGCGGCTGAAATTTTAGGTG
>NC_061111.1:229043404-229097240 GCF_002878395.1 Capsicum annuum | reverse complement strand
ATATATATATATATATATATATATGTATATATATATATATATATATATATTTATATTTAAGTGATATTACATAAAATCTCGATTATTTTGTTAATTACATTTTATCCTTTTTTTGGAAATGGTGATACATATGTTATACGGTGATACATATAAAAAAAATGATACATTTGAAACAGATGAGATCTTTATTTTAGGAAGTGACAGACTTTGTTTAATTCAGCGACGCAAATCACGCCAAAACTGTTACCAACGTAAAATCTGCAATTCCATTCGACTAGATTTCAAATTTGAAGCAAACAAAATTTTTTGAAGCAAACCAGATTACAAGATCAATCATTAGGCAGATGAAATCACTTATTTTTTTCTGTCTGTGTATGGATTTAAATCCTAATCTTCCATGGTTTATTGGTTTCGTTCCACCTTAGTGACCACTTCCACAACGCGAATCTAAATCTGCATCTTTTTTATTGTTGTTCTTCTGATGTAGTTTTACACTTCTCTATTATTATTATTATTTTATATTTGAACTATTTTTTCAGTCTCAAAACTGGAGACAAGATATGAAATTGATACTCTAAAGGAACTCTCAAAACAGCATTATTTCATCTCCATGTTTGTTGAATAAAGTTGGCCCGGTGGAAGTGGTGGAAGTTGTTCTATCTCACCAAAACACGCGAGTAGCTAGTTGATGCGCTATCCTTATACTGCAAAACAAAAATTACAGTAATTTTTGACAATTTCAAATAGTGGATCAGCAATAGTTCACTGGGACAGTAAGCTCCGGTGATTAGATGACTGCTTCGTTCTCCTCCAATGTGGACAAAATATATCACTCATTAATAGCATATGAATTGCCAAATAATTGAAATAATAATTGTATCTACCATATGTATCACCCATTAACATCATATGTATCAACCATTAAAACCATATCTATCGTATGAATCACCATAATTCCCATATAATGATATCATATTTATCACCCATTAATATCATATGTATCAACTATTAAAATCATATTTATCGTATGAATCATTATAATATCCATATAATGATATCATATTTATCATTAATATGAATCACCATTTAAGAGTAAACATGTATGAATAACTCACTACTAAAAAAATAGAAAAATCGACCACAAAATGTGATCATTTTTTCTGCATTTTCGACCGCAAAAATGATCAAAATGCGTGGTCGATAAAAGCCTCATAGATTTTCTAAAACCAACCATGTGTGGTCTGTTTTTTTGAAAATATATATATATATATTTAAAATTTATTATTATTTTTTATAAAAGTAAAAAAAAAATTTAAAAATAAAAAAATTCAACAAAAATCGGCCATTTATTTTAAAATTAATTAATTAATTTATTTGTAAAAAACGATCACTTGTGGTCGATTTTTTATAAAATTTTCTAGAAAACCGACCACATGTGATCGATTTTCTGGTAATTATTTTAAAAAAATAAAAAACAACCAGCCAAATAAATGAAACACCCAACATACAATACAACAACAACAACAACATACCAAGTGTATTCCCGGACAACTAACATACAATACAAGTCAAAAAACATACGAAAGTGTAAACACTACAACTCATCTCCAAATCCAAACTACAACACATACAAATGTCAACAAAAGACCACTCATCATCATCGTCTTCGTCTTCCGCATCCTCAGTCGCACGTGCAGGATCTGATTCCTCATTTGTGCTGATATCATTTAGTGGGCCTAGACCTTTTGCAGCCCGAACTACACCACCAGTATATTGAGGAAGAATTCCTGGAGATTGAATGAAAGAGCTAAACTGCTCCTGCAGCATCCTGATTTGTGATGTTATTTCCTCCTCCTTCTTTTGTGCCCTCTCTCTCTCTGAGCAAGCTCTTCAGTGAGTTTAAAAATCATATTTTTTAGTGATTCAATGGTTTCTCCATCAATTGATGAGGTATAGGATGTAGGGCCGGACGAAGACCTAATATTCTCGTCAAAATAATTTCTGTGATATCGGTAGTAACGGCCTCTAACGCAGGACCCACAGTTTCTTGCCATAAACCCTCCTCTACACGTTCAGGTATTGGATCACCCTGACTTTCAGGAGGCTGAGTGCTACGATACTCATTACCGAGCTGCATATATTTGTCCTATATTCAAAGTAAAGTTAAAATTAATAGTAAAAATATATTAAAGTACTTGTACTTGAATAATATCAACTTTGAGAAAAAGACTCATGAATTCAAAATTTGATTCTTACATAGGCAGCTTTTGCACGATGCTCAACCCAGACATCTCCATCAGTTGGGTTCTTTTTCTTCTTCACATGTGTCTCCTCGAATAGCTCATCGGGAGTTACCTTCCTAACCATTTTTTTTCCTGCATATGAAAAAATTATTAATCTTCAAATAATTAAAAATTTAAATAGAAACAAACAATTAAAACTGTAAAAGTTACATACCATTTTTCCTCCACAGCAATCATACTAACTGCATCCACAGTATGTATAAAGCCACTCTTGGATAATGCCGGGGCTTTCTTTCCTTTGTCTCTCAACAATTGGTATTCTTCGCTATTTCAATAGCGAATATACTGTTGCCATATGGGTTCGAGTATAAACCCTGACTGTACCATGTTAGTTCTGGCATAATCCAACAGACCATTAAATATGGATCTAACTCTTCTATAAAAATTCCTCCTTATAGCACATTCATTCGCATCATCCCACCAGTAATATTTCTACAACAAAAATAAAAATATAATATTCAATCTTTTGTTCTAATAATGTGTTAAATAATCGATAAGTTAAATCATTACATGAAATTCTTTGAACATTTGTTCTTTGTCTTTTTCTGAAACCTTTTGCCACTTGGTCCAGTAGCCGTTGAAGTGTTAACAAATGCATTTAGATGCAATTTTTCCAACTTCAGCATCCGGCTTAAACCTACAATACAAGATCAAACAGTAATTTCATATAACATAATAATATAGTAAATGAAAAATGAATAATGTTATTATATTTAGAAATTTTACCCTATTCCATATGGAATAAGATTACACCTCCAATAATTATTTCTGTCATCGGACTGCGGAAAAAGTGACGGGGGATGCACTAGCGTAGGCGGATCTGAAGAACCGGATGGAGTGTCTCCAAGATGAAGATCCGTCAACCCAATAGATTCAACAAAATTACTGTTAGAATGTGGGTGTCTTTTACAGGAGGGTACTGCAGATGATGGTCGATGTCCGGATGTGCCATCGGTCGTCCGATAGTACTGTGATGGCAGTGGCATGGTGATGGGAGCAGAATGAGTAGGTGTAGACTCATGAGGTGGTTCTAAATGCATAGGAGCAGGAACTGAATGCTGCGATGACCTAGAATATAAGGGTCATGCTGGCGCATCAGCAAATCGACCCTCAAATATATGAATATCTGTCGGTCGTCTATATGGTGGAGGTTTTTTTTTTACGTAGGATCAACTTCTACCTTACCTTTGACACCTCTACCTGACATCTAAATTATGTAAAGTTAACAAGTAGTTAGTTCCTACAAAATGAATATATAAGAAAACATTCCAAGTAACTAATTTCACGTTACTAATTCACATTTCAAATCGCTCCAACAACAAGAGATAGATAAGAATATTTCTATTACTATATAAATTATGGAAAAGTAAAAACAACAATCTTACACAGTATATTACATAGCAATCTTAAATAAGAAACATAACAGTAAATAGTATAAAGCATAAAAACATCAATACATAATAAATACAACCTATACAAACTAATCCTCTTCTCCTGAAGATTCTCCACTAAATCATTCACCCTCTTCAGAAACTTCCTCATCTCCCACCCACTCAGCCTCTTGTTCTACAATATTAACTTCTTCAAATATATTTTTTGGGCGATTCAAACTATGCGCTAAGTCAATGTCCACTAGCTGGTGATCAATCTGCATTTCATTTTGATATGCAGTCTCTAACACATTCTCAACTTCTACCCATCCTATAGGATTTGTTTTGATTACAACCCACCAATTAGACTTATCACTGCGCAACGGATAAAGAGCATAATAAACTTGTTTAGCATTTAGCGCTAGAACAAATGGATCATAAACAGGATACGACCTATTGTGCTTCACTTCAATGATGTTATGCTCCTTATGTATTCTTATGCCTCTTGTGCTTGGATCAAACCACTTACATCGAAAGAGGATAATTTTTTTTACTAGGAAACCAACGTACTCCAGTTCTAAATTCTCGTGTATGATGCCAAAGTAATCAACATCATCATCACCTTTAACCCAAACACCACTATTAATTGTTTTCCTTGTTCTGGAGTGTTCTTCGGTGAAAAATTTAAACTCATTTACTAGATAATGGGACATTGCATGAGCTTCAACAGATCCCAAAGAAATATCTTTCAAGAACTGATCGTATGCGGTTGCATTTAGTGACTGGTGTACCTAAAAATATTATACAAATATATATATATATATATGTTAGTTGAGGAATGTGTAAATGTTTAAAAGTTGTAGAAATATTAATACACTTACGAACCTCATATGTAAATCATATTACAAAGGATGCATACACTTGATTTTCATGGAATTGACCCTTAAATGAACTGAAGATCAAGCATGCGAAACACAATTAGTTTTCTTAAGGGAATGAGTAGATAAGTAAGATATGTTAAATTTTTAATCTCCTTACTTCAGAGAGGGCTCAAATTTTGGGTAATTCAGCAAGACATACAAAGTTTCTGATTTGTGCTCCATGTTAGTGAGCCAGCGAAATATGGTCTTTTTAGACTTACAACCAAATTGATTGAAAATTGATATCGATTGCAAATAAGGCTCATTCTCATAGTCCTGATGACGATTCGGTCTGTTTCTTGAACAAGCGACTTCATCACGAAAGTAGTATGAACAAAATTGAGACGTTTCTCTTGAAAGATATGCCTCAACTATAGAGTCATCCATCTTATATTTTTTTGGGCCCCTTTTTAATTTTTCAATTGCCATGCACAATCTTAAGATTAGATGTTTACTATATTAAAAAAAGATATGTATGAATTTAAATATGTTGCAATTGCTTACCTTTCAAATGGATACACCCACCTAGTTTAAACTGAACCGCCTAGCCGAGCTTCATGCACAAGGTAAATGGGAAGATGTTCCATCACATCTAAGAATACTGGCAAAAAAATCTTCTCCAACTTGATGGTGATAACAACAATATTACTTTTCATTCATGCTAGATTTTCTTCTTTTAATGTGGTGGCACATAAGTCTTTGAAGAACAAATTAATCTCTTCTATTGGTTTCCATATGTTTTCAGGTAAACCAATAAAAGCAATTGAAAGTAATTGTTTCATGAAAACATGACAATTATAGTTTTTCATTCCATGCAAGATTCCTTGTGCCATATCAACTCTCTTTCCCAAATTTGAGGCATATCCATCGGGCATTTTCAAACTTTGGACTCACCCACATATTTGATGTTTTGGTTCAACTTGAATGTAAAACTAGCCTTGGGCGTAAGAACATTTCCATTGGGCCCCTCCTGTAAGTATAATTCTCTGCGCTTGTAATATTTTGGTAAATCAACTCTGGTTTTAGGATTATCCTTTGTCTTGCCGTGACATCCATAACTGTATTGAACAAGTTGTCAAAATAGTTCTTCTTAGTATGCATGACATCAACATTATTTCTAAGTAAATTATTTGGCCAATATTCTAACTTCCAAAATATACTTTGCTTAATCCAGTTGTGCGAAACGTCATATCCATCAAGGCTATACAATGGTTCTTTGCTGACTTTAGGCAAATCCTGAACTATCTCCCAGATGTTATAACCAGATAGCCTTGGAGGTGGATCATCATGTTCCCTTCTATTCCTTCTGAATACATTCCTGAGTCTTCTAAATTCATGATCAGGTGGCAAGAAACAACGATGACAATCAAACCATGAATTTTTCCTGCCATGTCTTAATGTGAAAGATTTTATTTTTTTCATAAAATATTGACAAGCTAACTTTCCAGCTGTCATCCACCTACACAATATTCCATAAGAAAGAAAATCATTAACAGCCCATATTAGATATACATGCAGATTGAAATTCTGTTTAAGTAAGATGTCCTAAGTTTTAACCCCCTCAAGCCATAAAATTTGAAGTTCATCAATCAAAGGTTGCAAGTAGACATCTATTCCGCTTTTTGGATTAAGCGGGCTAGGAATAACATAATTCAGAAATATATAGGGACTAGTCATCAACATTTCAGAAAGAAGATTATACGTGGTGATAAATACAAGCCAAAATAAATAAGGTGCAGCACCAACTGAAAAAAAAAGAGAATCCATCTGTACATAATCCCAAATAAATATTTTGTGGCTCAGCTGGAAAATCTGGATAAGTTGCATCAAAATGCTTACAAGCCTCTCCATCAGATAGATGACACATAACACCAGTGGGCCTTCTATTTTCACTGTGCAATCTCATATGAGGAGCTGAGCTATTTGAAGCACACAACCTCTTCAACCTTGGTATTAGAGGTAAATAATGCATCGCCTTAATAACAATTTTATTTCCACTACAACCATGCTTATCAAGGGTGCTGACAAAACTTACAAGACTCTAAGTTAGCATCTCCCTTATAGTATAACATGCAACTATTTTCACAATAATCAATTCTAACTGAGGAGAGCTTTGACAACAATCTTTTTACCTTATAGAAAGAATCAGGAACCTCTAAGTCAGGGTCAACTAACTTTTTATAAGGTCTACCATTGAGTCCATTCCTCATTCAATAATATTTTAGTCAGATTTAATTCTTAATTATCTAACAGCAACAGACAAACGAGAGTACGAACACCCGTCAAACAAAGGATGACAAGCAGTATGTAGTTTTTCATAAAATCGGTCCGCTTCTCTATTGGGAGCATCTTCGACATTTTTCCTAAATCGCCCTCGTGTTGCATCCCAAAAGCATCGTGCACCATTTTTGTCATCCTAGTATCTTGATATTCATTATGCCCTGCAGACTTACTACTTTCACCAACAACAAAGTTATTTTCCTCAATATCACCATCAGTAGTATACAATCTTAAAAAGTACTCGTGAAACCCCCTTCTATAAAGATGTTCCTTCACAACTTTTTTTAATAGATGTGTACCATCACATCTAATACAAGGACAACGAATAACCCGAAAATGTGATGTAACGCCCCGAAAAATGGGTCTCGGAGCGTCACACGGTGCTTCAGGCTCGTAGCCTCAAGCTAACCCTTTGAGCCATTTTCATTCAGTTCAACACAAATCAACGGGGTTTTCATAAATAACCCTTAAATATCAATAGAGTAATCATCATGCAAGAATAAAAGAATTTCAGAAAGATAACAAAATACGACTTATTAGTCAACTCCCAACATCTATACTAGTCTGAAAAGCCTCTAAGAAAATCAATAAAACCAGTGAGCCATTGAGACATGCCCCAACTGACTTATACTCAGTTATTAAATGTAAACAATTCTTTGAAACCAACATCAGACATCACATCCTCGGAACACGAGGACTCACCACAACAGAGGATGTAGAACATTATGCCCGAAGAATCACTGTCGAACCTGGAACTGAGCACCTGAACCTACATTCCGAGAAAATGCAGCCGCCACATCTGAAGATGTGGGTCAGTACCATAGAAAGAAATCGAGTATATAGGGGTGTATGCAGTTGTATAAACATCATCATCATAAATATTTATAAGAGATATGCAGGATGTATGAAAGACTCACATAGCCCAAAGAAAATCATCATAATCATGAGAGGATGAAATAAGTATAATAACACATGTGAGTCATCATATAATTTGTCAATCACTTTTAGTTCATCAAGAATATCAATTCTCATAATGTAAATATCATTTAAATCTTTCCAAAGAATAACTTTCACAATTTCACTTTCAAATCACTTCACCATTCACCATAGACACAAGAAAACACACACACACTAGGAGATCCTATACCGACATAAACCATGTGAGCTACATGGAGTCCAACGTACAACCCACATTAGGGAGATCCGTCCTATCCTTGCCATCGGTGTAGGACTATTGATATTAAATCCACACAAACTAGTGATCACTATATAAATCAGCCTCAGGCTCACTCCTACGAGGGTATGTAGTTCTAAGAAAGTAAGGTCGCTTTATACCTCCCACTCGGTGCTAAAGATTTCTCCCGGACTTAGCTCAGATCATTTCAAAGACAATCCACAACAAAACAATTTCAGTAATATATAAATATACATCGGGAGCCATCATGTTTCCCATCTATCAAAATCAACCACGTTGTGGATTTCTTTCACGCTCGAGTTGAAAAACAACTCCATTAAGACCAAAAGGTCAAATCATTCAAAATATCTCAAATATTCAACATCAACGTGCTTATAACACATACTTTCTCAAAAAAAACATAATTTTCAATAGGGATTCACGACCCAAATATCAAAATTATGATAAAATCGTTCAAGATTCATGCTTTATATCTCCACACATGTAAATTTATCTTTCAAAATTATAAATATCAAGATTTCCTAATAATCATCAAATTCATAAAAATCAAATAAAAATCATGCCTTTGTAAAGAAAATTACTTTTGGGCACAAGAACGAAAGAGAGTTCTTGTTGAAAAACCCCACATACCTTGAATGATGAACTTTAAATTGATACTCATTTTTGAGATGTTAATCGTACCTTTGAATGATGGTTCTTGGAGTTCTTGAACTAGGAACTTGGAATCTTGAATAAATTTGCAGAATTAATGGTGAACTTTAGAGGTTTTTGAAGTTGGATGTAGGAGCTTAGGGTTTTCTTTTTGAGGGAGTTTGATAAAATATAACATATAATACTTTTAATAGGCTTTAATATAGGGTTTGGACGGATTTTGGGTGAGGGGAAATGACCAAAATACCCCTAAAAATAAAAAAAAATCTCGAATCTGTCCTTTGGTGGACTATTTTGATAGTCTGAAGTAGATCAACCATAACGTTTTACTCCGATATTCAAATTGGATGAAACTAAATTCATTAGAAAGAGGACTCTCATATTTTTCCATTGATATATAGTATCTCACCCAGATCATTATGTACGAGGAGTTATGATCGTTTTAAGTTGACCCAAAAATTCACTTTTGATAGGCTGAAGTAGATCGATCATAACTTTTTGCTCCGATAGACAAATTGGATGAAACTAATTTCATTGGAAAGGACTCGTACAGCTTTCCGCTGATATATAGTAGATCACCCAAATCATTATGTACAAGGAGTTATGCTCATTTAAATTTGGAGCAAAAATACACCAGGCCTCAGTACTTTTTCCTGCATGTTTTACTGTTCACTACTATTCACAGTTCGATCAGAATGTTTATAACTCATCGCTCGGGTGTCCATTTTAGATGATCCATATATAGTTGGAAAGCTTATTTGATACTATACGCAATGGTGGGTCATAATCTAAGACATTTCGCATGAAAAATTTATAATTCATTCTAAAAGATAGAACCCAACACGTTTACGCACAAAATTTCAATGAAAAATTTTTCGGGGTATTACATGTGTCTAAGCATTAAGTGTCTTAGTATGTTCAATAAATCGCCTGACACCTTCAACAAATTCCACCCTAAGACCCTTTCTATTATCATTTTTCCGTTGATATACCCAGCTATAATCAGGTTTTATCTACACAATCAATCAGATTTAAGTAATTAATTCAATTCACACAAAGTTCACACTTCAATACAAAAATTCACCTTTCAAGTACTTACACTTAATCAATTTCAAGTGACTAAGTCACTGACCATGTCACTAAACTTAACTGTATCCAAAATAAAAATTTACCTTTACAGTACCTACGCTTTGTAAATTTCAAGTCACTAAGGCACCTCCCAAGTCACCAAACCAAAGTACATTCAATACAAAAATTCACCTTTCAAGTACCTAAACTTAATCAATTTCAAGTGACTAAGTCACCTATCAAGTCACCAAACTTAACTACATTCAAAACAAAAATTCACCGTTAAATTACCTACACTTAGTAAATTTTAAGTCACTAAGTCACTTCCCAAGTCACCAAACCAAAGTACATTCAATACAAAAATTTACCTTTCAAGTACCTACACTTAATCAATTTCAAGTAACTAAGTCACCTACCAAGTCACCAAACTTAACTACATTCAAAACAAAAAATCACCTTTAAAGTACCTACACTTAGTAAATTTCAAGTCACCAAGTCACCTCCCAAGTCACAAAACCAAAGTACATTTAAAACAGTACCTACACTTAGTAAATTTCAAGTGACTAAGTCACCTCCCAAGTCACCAAACCAAAGTACATTCAATACAAAAATTCACCTTTCAAGTACCTACACTTAATCAATTTCAAGTCACTAAGTCATGTACCAAAAGAAAAAACTAAACTACCTTCAAAATGATAAATTCACCTTTCAAGTACCTACACATAATCAATTTTAAGTGACTAAGTCACCTCTCAAGTTACAAAACTAAACTTCATTCAAAACAAAAATTCACCTTTCAAATACCTACACTTAATAAATTTCAAGTCACTAAGTCACCTACCAAAAAAAAAACTAAAGTACCTTCAAAATGTTAAATTCGCCTTTCAAATACCTACACATAATCAATTTCAAGTGACTAAGTCACCTCCCAAGTTATCAAACTAAACTACATTCAAAACAAAAATTCACCTTTCAACTACTTACACTTAATCAATTTCAAGCGGCTAAATCATCTCACATGTTAGTAGAATAAACCACTTTCAAAATAAAAATTCACCTTTCGAATACCTACATTTAATCAATTTCAAGTGACTATGTCACCGACCAAGTCACCAAACTTAACTACATTCAAAATAAAATTCACCTTTAAAGTACCTAAACTTAATCAATATCAAGTCACTACGTCACCTCACATGTTAACAAACTAAACCACATTCAAAACAAAAATTCACATTTCAAGTACTTAAAATTCAACATTTTCAAGTCACTAAGTCACCTCCTAAAACAACAAACTAAACTACCTTCAAAATGATAAATTCACATTTCAAGTACCTACATATAATCAATTTCAAGTGACTAAGTCACCACCCAAGTCACCAAACTAAACCACATTCAACATTAACAAGCATAACAAAATTCACAATAAAAATTTCACCTTCAAGTAACTACACTTATTCACTTTCAAGAAACATATTCATTTATAGTATAATAAGTCAAACAATTGAGCAAGTGTAACAAAGAAAATAAGTAGAGGCGTCGCATGTCCTTCTCACACCATATAATCATCACAAAATTTGTACGACTTTCAAAGTCTTCTACAACGAACAATCCTAAACTAAACTACATTTAAAGACTTCATTATAAGAAAATAAAGAGAAATCAACTTACCTTTGCTTGGCCTAAATTAAAGAGAAAGAGATAAGGGGTCACTTATAAAATAGCAAAGTAATCCTTTTCCCAAATTTGGATTCTGTCAAACAATAAAATTATTAGAAAGAATAATCTTTGGCTTAAAAATTTGCAACAATAATTTAGTAAAAGATATCAAATTTATGACTTCCATTTTGACTAACAACAACAATAATATACCCAGTAGAATCACACTTAATTTTTAACCCCAAACAAGTAAAAAAGACACAAAAACAACAATTAAGAAAAAAGTAACTATCAAGCCGTCACTTACTTTATCACTTAGATCCACAATCTTGGATCACAATGAGTAGAACTGCAAAATCAATTAAGCCAAACTCCTTTAACAAAACAGCTAATATAAACTTAATTTTCACCCCAAATAAGTAAAAAGACCCCAAATAAGCTCAAACCACACTTGATTTTTGAGCAAGCTTAACCAAAATTACACAAAAACCACAAAATAAAACACTTACATGAACCAAAACACGCAGAATCAAATAAAAAAGGCCCCAAAAATAATAATTAACTTACACTCACATTTCTAAAACCTCAAATCGCAACTAGTGTTGTGTGTCATTTAGTAACTAAGAGAGAAATAGGTAGTTAAAAGAAGAAGATAACAATGTACTTGTGTGTGTAGAGTCTCTGGAGGTCAATTTACCGTCGCCGGAGAAGCTGTCGTCGCTTGTAAAACCCCAAAGTTTCCTAACAAATTTCATTCGAAGAATATTAGGTATTAGCTTCTAAATTGAATAATGTTTATTCCATGGGGAATTTTTAAGATTTTCACTTTTTGTCATGTGAAAAATTTCATAAGCTTTCCATCGATATAAGATTCGCCTAAATCCGATAACCAGGTAAGAAGTTATGACTATTTCAAGTTCCCGTCGTAAAACAACGCCATATCAGTCAGTGGCGCGTCGCGTCACAAGAGAAAATGACATTTGTCAAATTTCAGTAGGGGTCCGCGATAGTGGCACGTCACGCTAAACTTTCAGGTCGCAAACGAAGTGGCAACACGATGGCTCCGCGTCGCGCCATCCCCCAATTTCCCAGTTGTCAAATTCTAGTGACACGGCATGATAGCGCCACGTCGCACCAGGGGTTCAGTTCGAATTTTTTTTACAAAGTTAAAAGACACGTTCAGGATTAAAAAAGTCAATTTTCCACCCCCATTTAAGCCCTTTAAACGAGATTCAGCTATTTGAAACCCAAAATATACTAGTTTCTCTTAATTTTCTCTCAAGAAAAAACTAGGGTTTCAATTGGGGATTCTATTTCAAGAAAGTCTCTTCGTCAATCTTCGCTAAACCAAGTATCAAGGTATGCGTTGTGTTGATTTATGGATTTCTTTCATCCATAAAGCTCAAGAATCTTATTTTAAATTATGAATTATGATATTTATGTTGTGGGTTGGTTGTAACCATGTTTATCTTGTTATATTATTTCCACGTTGGAATATTTATGTGTTTTCATGAAACTACATTAGAAAGTGAGTGAAATCCATAAATTGAGCTATTTATAATGTATCAATTTGATGATTATGCCTATGCCCTAAGGATTCATGCAAGGTGTTTGATAAAATGCCTAGGAGAATAGAAATTATGCACTATAACCAAATTGTGATCCAAAATGACTTTCATATTATATTTATGTATTAAAATTGTTTGTTGGATTGCTCATAAGTTAGCCTTATGAAATTATGCTATGTATACATGCTAGCTTATTCACGTACCAAGCTATGATAATCAAATGCCCATGAAATATCTCCAATTATGGTATTATGGATTGTTGATGTTGGTCATGTATTCAAGAATATCATGCCTTATCAGTTTTCTTCCATCGAGTCCTGGGGGTACTTGTACCCAAAAAATATAGTTGTGTGCCTAGATTTAGTGTCATATTTTCAAGATATCCTCAGTCAAGCCATGATCCATAGAACTCAGTCAGTCATGTGACTAAGGAAATCTCAGTAATTCAGTAATCTCAGTACTATTCTGTCAATCAACTAAACTCAGTTAATTAAGACCAGTTCAGTTTAGTAATCCATGTTCAGTGTCTATTCAGATGGGAGTAGGAATTAGCACCGAGTGAACCCAAGGATGGGAACACACACTGTCAGATGAAGGTGTGATTTTTAAAAGTCATCCTTGCGTTCCAAAACTATGTAGCCAGCATAGGTTGAGACATCAACACTATCAGATAAGGGCTGATGGGGTGGATAAGCACTGTCAGATGAGGGCCCCACCATTCTCTTTTAGGGATACTGTCAGATGAGGGTTACCCATAGTTTGTCCTTACCAGTGGCACGGTATTGACACCCTTCTAATTGGGGTTACAGATTGGATCCCAACTCAGCCATAATGGCGTATTAGGGTCATGTTGGTTAGATGACTAATTCCCATAGTCTCAGTCTCAGTAATAGAACTCAGATAGTTCTATAAAATTTAGGACTGTCAGATAAAGTCAACTCAGAACGGTACGAAAATCAGCTAGTTCCATCAGAACCTAGACTGTCAGATACAGTCTCTCAGTATCAGTTATTTTAGATTCACAGTTATCAGTATCTCAGGTTATTAGTACTCAGACTCAGTAATCACGTTATCACGAATTCAGTTATAACCTCTTATTCATGCATGTATTCTCACGTCCATATTATACAGTCAGTTAGCCAGTATTGTTCATGCATTTGAAAGTCATGCATTCAGCCTACCTTCCATGCATACCAGTACATTCAAACGTACTAACGCATTTGTGTTATGGTATTTTATATCATAGGTTCAGAAGCACGAACTCCAAAGCATCAATAGCATTTCAGTCTCAACAGTCAGAGTTAGTAGTGAGTCCTCATACTTCGAGGACATGACTATTTTGTTATTATTTCATTAATTAATTTATTACAGTAGTTGGAGTTAGTTGGCGACATGTCCCATCAACTCCTGATTCAGACAGTTCAGTCAGTTAGAGGCTTTTCAGACTATCATGTTCAGATAGTTATTTTAGTTATTTTTGGGTATTTCGTACCCCATCCAGATGTTATGTTTTCTCATTCATGTTACAGTTTTGAACCTTATGGCTTTTCAGTCTTTATTTCTGCATTTATATAGTATATTATACAGTGTTCAGGTACAGATATCAGTCATGGGTTAGCTTGTGGTCCTTCAGGGTCATGAGCACCGTGTAGCATTTTGAGTACCAAATTCGGGGTGTTACATCGTTGTTGTGTGTGTATGTGTCACACTTTATGGGTCTGTGTGTGTTGCGGGTTGTTTATGTGTGTGTTGCGATAGTTTGTGTGTGTTTTATTGTGTTTTGGGTGTAATATTTTGATGGGTATAGGTCCGGGTCGGGTTGAATTGAATTTCATATTTTTTTTTATTTTCATAAAACCGACCACATGTGGTCGAGTTTTACAAAATTATTTGTGAAATAAAATGTGTTCGATTTAGTTTTAAAAAAGTTACTATTGGAAAACTATTAATGCATATAAATTTAAACTAATTTTTAACAAATTAAAATTTTTGGTTAATTAACTTTTAAATATGAAATTATATGTATATATATATACCTCATAATACAACGTGTTAATTGGATAACAATTATCGATTACTTGTCTTACGTTATTACAACTTCAACAACATATACGTGTCTACATTGACACAAAATAGTGTATCTATTTCCTCAATAGTGTGATATCAACGTATTATTCAAAATATCTTGATATAGTGATTGAGTTATCTAGCTTTTGATTATTTCATACGTCACTACACTAGATATACGTATTGGCTATCAGCTTTCAAATACATACAATATATATCACATACACGATGTTACTGCCCCATAATAATATACAGCGTATTTCACATATACTCAGATGAATTATCGGTTAGTTTATCTTATGTCATTATGCCTCCACTACATAATATGTATATATACTATATACATACTTATACATACACACACATATAAACACTATCAATTATATCAAGTTCTGAATACTTACTATATATATACATCACATACGTACACGAGTATATTACTCCGAAATATAATGAGACGTATTTTGTATACATACTTTGATGAGTTATCGATTAATTTGACTAGCTTAAATTAATATCACATCAACTTACATTATATTATTACTTCGATCGTTTCAAATCAAGGTATTCATTATTTTTTGGTAGATTCTGCTATTGTTTGATTACATCATTCATCGATCGATCACTACATCATATATATATATATATATATATATATATATATACATATATATATATATATATATATCAACTCTCGAATACATACTATAGACATCACATACACGATGTTACTACCCCATAATAATATACGACATATTTCACATATACTCAGATGAATTATCGGTTAGTTTATCTTATGTCCTTATACCTTCACTACATAATATGTATATATATTATATATATACCTATACATTGTAATACCCCGATCGTTTCTTAAGTCTAAATCCATCTTTTGAGTATATATGTATGGCTTCCAAAGTGATTGATGTTTAAACCATATTGTATTTCTCTAATTTATAATTTTTTTCATGTGGATCATTTAATAAGCTTTCTATCGATACCAATTTCATTGAAATACGACATCGGACGAGGGAGTTATGACCATTTTACTAAACGGTATCGGATCGCCCAGGTTTGACGGTCGACCTGGCGGACCGTCAAGTGCCCCGTCAATCCAAGACAGTGACTCCTTTTTCAGTCCATCGTGCGACGGCCAAGTTGACGGACCTTCAATGGGTCCGTCAGGTCGAGACAGAATGTGTCGTTTCTGGCCCTCGAGTGACAGACGACTTGGTGGTCTGTCAGTTTCCTGATGGACCGTCACTTCGATCGTCACGTTGAGGTAGAACGTTTTAGTTTTGGCACTCGAGTGACGGACGATCTGGTGGACTGTCAGGAGACTTGACGGACCATCAGATCGACTGTCACAGGCCCCGATTAGCAAATTTCAGCTTTTTCAAAAGGGAATTTTGGTCATTTTCACCCCATATGGGCTTATATATATATATCCTAGTAGAGAATAGCCATTCATTTTTCTCCTTTCCTCTTCCCAGAAACATCTAAAATTAGGGTTTCTTTCAAAACCCAAAAATTCAATCTTCTTCCAAGAAATTCAAGGATCTTCCATGGATTTCTCCAAGTTGTTCGAGAATTAAGTTCCCCAAGTCAAGGCATCAAGAATCTTGGTCTAAAAGTGTGAGAAAGAAGTTCCAAACAAGTTTCTACATCTCCAAAATCAAAATCCAAGGTATGTGGGGTTTGAACAACAACACTCCTTTCGTTCTTGTGCCTAAAGATTTCCTTTCTATTATTGATTTACATGATTTTGCAAGTGGGTTTACACCCAAATTTCTTTATTTATAATTTATGAGATTTGAGTTGCATAAGTTTGATATTTATGATTATATCACCATCATGTTTCTTAAATTGAGAATTTATTCCATGAGTTGTATATTGTCATTATGTATTGATGATTTCTAAGCGATTTAAGACAAGTGTCATAAGTTATGCCTTTCCATGAGAAATTTGACTATTGAACATATATATCGATATTTGAGATTGAAAGTCAAGATTGAGTCCTATGATGTTTCCTTGAAGCTTTTGATATTTGAAAATGATTCAAAAAGCAAATGTACTTGATGTTGAGAAAGATTGCGTTGAGTTGAGTCGGGTTAGGAATCCACAAGATGTTTATGATTTACAGATGAGATATATATTTATGTTTATGTTTTGGTCTTTATAATAGACCCATGAGTTGGTATTGATTAAGGTGGATTTCCTAACGCGTTCTGAGCTGAGTCCGGAAGGAGTATTTAGCACCGAGCGGGAAATATGGTATTTTTCCAAAGCTACGTGCCACCGTAGGATTGATGTTGATAATTATAGGCTAGAGGCCGAGTATGGGATTGTGATAACGAGATTGAGGTCGTACTCCCTGGCAAGAGTACAACACCCCCGCCAATGTGGGGTTCTCTCCTTAGGAGGGCAAAACGTTGGACTCCATGCGGCTCACATGGTGTAGTTATGTCGGTTATAAGAAACTCCCACGTCCATAATGATCTAAGTACCATGAGTTACCGAGTCACTCTAATTCATGAGTCAAAGAGTTTGAGTTGAGTTAAATGATTTATGAGATTTATGAAGCATATGTTATTACTGATGACTTACGGAATTGATGTTTTAGATAATTCAAGTGAAGAGAGTTAATATTGTCAGCATGCATGATTTTCTTATACATTTATGATATTATTTAAAATGTTGCATCCACCCCCACATACTCAGTACATTCCCAAGTACTGACTCTCATACTCTTTTGTATTTTATATTTCTTCATGATATAGGTTCAGGTGCTCAGTATCAGCAGCGACGGTGATCTTTGAGTACCTTCATCTACATTTCTGCGATTAGTGAGTCCTCATGTTTCGAGGACTCGTGTCTCCGATTTTGTCTTGTTAATAGATGGTTGTTTACTTTCAGTTCAGTACGAGTCAGTTGGGGATCTATCCCAATGGCTCCTCAGTCCTATGTAGTAGAGGCTTTGTCAGACTATTGTGCCAACATGTACAGAGATTTCAGTATTTTGTTTGTACAAAATCGTATTACTTCGTATCTCAGTATGCTTATGTCATAATTATTCTTCCCTACTTTATGATGATTCGTGTCGTAGAGAGTTCTGAAAGTGATGACAGGCTTAGAGGGTTAGCTTGAGGCCATGTGTGGCCTTGAGCACCATGTGACGCCTCGGGATAGGTTCTTGGGGCGTTACATACACACACACACATATACACACTATCAACTATATCAAGTTCTAAATATGTACTATATATGTACATCACATACGTACACGAGTATATTATCTCATAATATAATGCGACGTATTTCGTATACATACTTTGATTAGTTATCGATTATTTTGACTAGTTTACATTAATATCACATCAATGTACTTCGATCCTCAATAGTATGATATATATCAACGTATCATTAAAAATATTTTGATATATAGATTCAGTTATCTAGCTTTCGATTACTGCATACGCCACTACACGAGATGTACGCATATATCCATATATTCAACTGTCAATCAGATTTCAAGTGCGTACTATAAACATCACATAGACGATTTTACTACCCCATAATAAACATCAGCTTTCAAATACGTACTATAAATATTAGTTTTCAGCTTTCAAATACGTACTATAAACATCAATTTTCAATTGTCTAGCCCAACGGTATGATATATATATATACAAAAATTATGCATGTTTAACGTCATTCAACGTATATATAAAGAAGAATATTTATTTCATATATTGAAACATAAGTAAAAGATAAAGATTATGTTTAACGTAATTTGTATATTATATTTGATATATTTTTTAGTGTAATTTTTTCACAAAATCTAAGATTAATTAATTTTTATCACTA
This sequence comes from Capsicum annuum, assembly GCF_002878395.1. Taxonomy (NCBI): domain Eukaryota; kingdom Viridiplantae; phylum Streptophyta; class Magnoliopsida; order Solanales; family Solanaceae; genus Capsicum; species Capsicum annuum. The sequence goes on along the minus strand of NC_061111.1, from coordinate 229,078,295 downwards.
TTATATTGGTTATTGACCTCGTGTGATCAGTGTAATTTCAAAAAATAATATATTAGATTATATATATAATTATTTTTAAAAAAACTCGACCACAGGTGGTCGGTATCCTAAAAATTATTATTATTTTTTTAATTTCAAAATCGGCAACAAGTTGTCGGTTTTTAATTAATTTATTTTTTTATTAAAAACCAATCACAAGTGGTCGATTTATTAAAATTATTTTCTTTTTTTTTAAAATTAAAAACCGACCACAAGTGGTCGTTTATTTTGTTTTTATTTGTAAAAGAAATAATAATTAATATAAAAATTATTGAAATGATTATTGTGAAATTTTAAAATATAAAAGCGACCACTTGTGGTCATTTTTAATTTATTTTTTTTTAAAAAAGACCACATGTGGTCGATTTTTTTCGACCACAATCTGTGATCGATTTTTTGTGATTGGAAATCAGTATTTTTGTAGTAGTAACTAAAAAAATTTATATATGTATCAATCAATTTTTTAAAAATCAAATTGGGAGAGATTTTAAAAAATATTAAGGAATTATTATTTCTTGAAAAATAATGTCTACTATGAAACTAAAGTGACATATATACGTAAGTAATTTATTATTTCTGGTCTATGAATAATGAAGCAATTTCGTAAAATGTAGTACTAGCATTTATGGAGATTTACTTCGTTTGTAGGTTGGGGGGGGGGGGGGGGAGTTTAACGTTTTCTTTGCATTTATGATAAAAAGAAAAAGACACCAGAAAAAATTAGGAAGAAAAATGATTTAATTAATGATAATTAGGGAGAGATTTTAGGAAGGAAATGTTTGGAAAAAAAATAGCTTGAATGATTTAAATGGTGAAGTAAAAATAGGATGTAGGGTTTTGTTGATATGTATCAAGAGTAAAGCTAAAAAATGAGATTCTATGTAAATTTTTAAATAAGTAGAAGATATAGGGTACTAAAATCTTTTAAGTTTGAAATTTTTGTATTTTAACCTATATATATATATATATATATATATATATATATATATTGGTGTAAACAACATAAATCCCTTCCTTAATGAAACTAATTACATAATATTCCTTGTGTTATTTCTCTCTTCCGATTTTAAAAAAATATATATACATGTCATTGATCCTCATACATTGCTCCAATGTATGATGAAACTATTTGGCCTATATTTATGAAAACAAAATATCAGCTATCCTTATTCAATTGCTTAATTTAATGCATTAATAGATGTTGTGATTTATTGGATGCTTAAAAGTAGTAACTGATATTCAAATTCAAAAATATCACCACAATATTTTTTTTTTTTGAAATTTCTATTTGGAATACAAACTTAAGAAGAAAAAAAACAGTTGACATCTTCTTTCGTCTTTTTTTCAAAATCAATATGAACATCGTTATATTGTTGCGGCATTTCGGTTCTTGACAGTCGAAAATTATTTATGAACAATAGAAAAATGATAGAATTGTGATTTCAGAAAGTAGCTCATTCTTGAAATTGATGAATGTCGGAAAAAATTGAAGTAAAGTACATTGTTGAAGGTAATTCCTCTCCAATTATTATAAGGAATGATAATGGAGTGAGAGTATACATTGAGTTGAAGAAATTTTTTTCAGGTTTTATTAATTATCCGTTGTGGATTACAACGTTTGACAAGTCCAATAAAGAGATTGATTTTGATCGTGAAATCGGTGTTGTTCTTTGTATTGAAGGAACTGAGTCTGATGCTTTTATTGAATGTGCATTATTTCTTTATAAATTTACAAATCCTTAATAGAAATTGCAGTTGTCGTATAGAGTTTTTAAGTTTTATTTTTTTTCCTTATATGTATTGTATTATATTATACGTTGAACAAAATGAAACTATTTATTTAAAATTTCGGCTGCCTTTCTCTGTTTCAATTTTGGGTAAATACTTATACATGTCGTGGACCCTCATACATTGCTGGAATGTATGAGAAAACTAATTAGCCTATATTTATGGAAAGATAAATCAAATACTATCTATATGTTCCTTAATTAACGCATTAATTACCTATCATTATGTGATTTATGATTAAATATAGTAACTGAAATTTAAATTAAAAAAATATCTTAAACTTCAACATTAATTTTCTCTTTTGTTCGATTACGATCTGGAATTAAAAAAAGTTATATATACATGTCGACCACATCTTATACATTAATGGAATGTATAAGGTAAATCGTTTTTACTATATTTAAGGAAATTAAATGAGCCACCTTAATTATCTAATTTATTGATAAATTAGACACCTATATTTAAGTAAAGTAAATCAGAAACCTTAAATCAAGCATCTTAATTAATGAAAATTACTAATTTATTGATTAGTGATAACTTAAAAGTAGTTACAGTAATTCAAATTGAAAATAATTTAATACATTCAAAAATAAAAAAAAAATCATGAATAACTATGTATAAAACTTAATACGACCTCTTATATGAAATTGTTTTTAAAAAAGTTCATAAAAATATTATTTATTATAAATCATTATTTTGTATGTGTATAAGGTCTAAAGACCAAATTGCATCGGATGAGGTGATATGTATGTATGTAGAAAACATTATAGGTTACATTGACCTTATACATAACAGTCTTATGTATAGTGTAATTAATTAAATGTATAATATTGACATTAGCGGAGTTTCAAAATGTATTATGTTGAAGAATATACATAACTTGATATGTATAATGTTAAAAATCAAATTGCATCAGGTGACTTTTATTTATTTTTTAAATAATATAAGTTCTTGAATGTTTTAATCTATACATAGTATGGTAATCTTATACATATTCATTTTATGTATTATATTATAGTTATGTGAATTATTGATTGAACAACTCATGCCAACTTAAGAAATAATGCTTTGTTATACACAACTCAATATGTATAAAAATGAACAAACAACAGAAATCAACCATATACTTGTACACTACTTAGTAATGTATGAGCGTTGAATTGAACAAATAACAGAATTTCATCACGTCCTCATACATTGCTTAGTAATGTATGAGGACTGAAGTAACAATATCTATATGACCTTAAATACTATTGTATGAGATGGTATAATACATTACCATTATGTATAATAGTTAGGCATCATTATAAAATACAAACAACAAATATGGAATTTATACTCCAACAACAAATATACATTGATTTTAGTCACAACGGGGAAGAGCATATCCTCAGAAATCAATGTGGAGTATAGGGGTGTCGACTTCGACTGCGAATGAACGGTCGTTTTCGACTTCTCTGCCGCTGTATTTAGTGGCGAAGTGACGGGGCTGTTGTCGGAAGGTTAGCCGAAGACGGTGGCAGGAATGTCGGAGTTTAAATTTGAATCATTACCAGCATCAAAGAAAAATTCGAATCTAAATTTGATTTGGTAAAGTTGAAAAAAAAAAAACTTAAAATTTAATGAAGAAGGTGAATTTTGTTTAGTTAATGGTTGACAACTGAAAATTTTGAAATTCCTCAGATCATGTTAGCTTGATTGTAGGCATAAATAAAGGAGCAGAGATATGGAGCAAAAATCGGTGCACCAAAAAAAGGAGCAAATAATAACATTTTAATATGTATGAGAAGGATGAGAGAGAAAGAGTAAATTTAAGGGATTTAAGTAATTACTATGAGATTTTTGTAATTACTTTTCTAATATGAAATTTTATGTAATAAGGTAAAGTTATCTTGTGTATATATGTAAATTTTAGATATATATATGCTTCGAAGCCTATGGACAAAAATGGGATGATCCAAATTGAACTTTATTTATAAGGAAAAATACCCATAACCCAACACATGGTATTGAAATTTCGAAAAGAAGAAAATTAACTTACACATTTTGATAGTATAAGAAATTTACACTATCAATCAAACTAATTATCTGTTTTAGTAGTGAATCATGAATTAATATATGTTACGTTTAGATATAAATTCACACGTCAGGAAGAGCCATCAATCAATAATCAATAAATATATAAAGCCTTTTACTGGTGATGTAGGGTTTCCACCGATCGATCGACTTTAGGTGGAGCAAAAAAGCAAAAGTGAAAGGCAACAAAAAGAAACAGGACCTGGATCGATCGAAGATCTTGTTGCTTCTTAAAAAGTGGAAAACCATACAATGTATCATTCTAGTAAAGCAACCACACGTGCTCTTTACCTTTTTTTTGATTGCTTCATTTTCCCACGCACACACAAAATATACACATACAAAAAAACAGGCCGATCGAATTTTACCGAAAAATTTTACTATGGACCTCATACACCACGTTATATTCATTAAGACCCTATTATTTTGACACATAAATTTTGTGGGGTTCATTTATCAGAACAGTTTCTTCTTCCTCTCTCTCCTTATTCCTTCCTCTATCTTCTCTTTTTCTTTTTTAGATAACTCATCTTTTTACTCTTTTGTTACACAGTTAATTTTTTTTTTCTTTTTTTAATTTTTGCTTTTCAAATTTTTTTCTTACTCATGAAACTAATCAAATTAATGATCTTTTTTTCTTTCTAATTTTTATTTGTAGATATTTACAATCAAATCAAATTTATATAGTATTTTTTTATTTTAATTTATTTATTTCACTTTTCTATAAGTTCATTTAAAAAAGAATGTCTTTTTCATTTTCTATAAAGTTTTTAATTTTAATTTTTTACATAATATGTTTAAAACCACAAAAGTTAAAGAATACTTGAATATATTTTATATATTTTAAATTTTAGACCAATTACGAGTCCGTTTGGACAGAATTGAAAAATAACTTTTTAGTTTATGTGTTTAAAAGATGAAAATAAGTGTTTAGAAATTAAGCAGATAAATGTTTGGATAGAAGTGCTGAAATTGAAAAAAAGTTGTGGATGTGCTTGATAAATAAGAGTTGTTAAACACTTTTTTATTATCAAAATGACTTAAATATTTTTAAAGTTGCTAATACCATAAATAAGTTGAATTATATATAATTTTTAATTATAATAATTCAAAAACAAAGAAAAAATGAAAAGGAAACTAGAGGAAAGAGACGGAGAGAAGAGACAGAGAGAAAAATAAAGAAAAATAATATATTTAAGGGCTGCAAATTTAGGGCATTGTTGAAATTGAAGAAAAATATACAGAATAAAAAAGTAAATATCTTGGTCAAACTAAAAAGAATTTTAATCTAAAAAATAAAAAGTTGGGGGTACCCGACGTCTCACTTTTTGTTTTTTTAAAATCAAATTTAAACTTTTTTTAAGTACTTTTTAATTCTACCACACATCTAAAAAAGTTAAAAAGAGATTAAAATTTGATTTGATGAGATTTTAATCCCATTCAAACGAAGTCTAAAAAATATTTTAATTTAATTTTTTATTTCTATTAATGATAGGGCAACTCTAAAATTTTAGAAAAAGAATATTAAGAAAATTAAAATTAATATTTAAATTTATTTAGGACCCACTCCATTTCTTGATCCTATCAACTTTAAATTTTATCATATAAGAGATGCCCTTAACAATAAAAAGTATGTGATGATACTTTAATTTTTAAATATTAGAGATGACTTTAATAATATTAAATCATAATAAATAATATCATATAGACTTACGAAAGATAAATTTATTACTTACGAAATTTAATTTCAAATTTTCAATATCCAAAATTCTTTATACTAACAAAAATTAAGAGAATACAAATTAAAAATATAAATTACCATTATGGCCTAGTGACAAAAAAATTAATTTGTTTATAAATATCAACAAATAAAAATTAAAAGGAAATAAAAACAAAGCAAAATAAGAAAAACTTCAATTTATTTAGTACATTAACATGAGGAAAAAAATAATCTGAAGAAAATGACAAAGAAAAAAAATAAAAATAAAGTTAACCCCATAAAAGAAAAAGAAAAGGGAAAAAGTGATTTGTCAAAAAAGAAAAAAAAAAACTGAAAACACAAAAAAATATAAAAATAAAATTACTTTAAGTGGTGGACCCCATAAAAATTATGTGTCAAAATAATAGGGGTCTCATGCAAATATGATGTGGTGCATGAGGCCCATACTAAATTTTTTCCAATTTACCCACTCTTTAGTGGCACTCAAATTTTATTCACATAGATTTTCAAGTTGAAGGTGAATTTTGTTGTGGTGATTTTTAGGGAGCAAAGAATGGAATAAAATTAACCAAAGTGGGAAGTTTAATTCTTTGAAGACGATCCACACATCTTTGTACTTAAATTGAGGGTCTTTCGAAAATATTTTTTCTACATCTATGAGTAATAGTATAATTTATGTATATTTTATTCTTTTCAGATGTGACTTATGGAATTTCATTGAATATATTATTAGTATTGATCATTTTTAGGAAGGAAAGATTGGAATAAATTTAATCAAAGTGTTTAATTTTAATTCTGCGAAGAGGATCCACGCATCTTTGGATGATATTATTTAACATCAAAAGAAAGATATGTTTATGAACACGACAAATTCATTAATTGACATAGAGTGAAATGACATTCATTTACATAAGCAATTTATATTCAAATTAAAGTATTTAATTCAATGTTTATAAACAGGACAATATCTATTGGTGCAGGATACTAGCTTAGCTAGTGTGAAATGACATTCATATAAATAATTCAGTCAAAGTACAAGTATCCATTAATAAGACAAATATTTTTCATCTCTCATCTCTCATCTCTCTTTTTTCTTTTATAAAGTGTTATTACTAATATATTCTACTACAAGATCCAACCTCAAATTTGAAGAAACCATTGTGGTCCGAGATCATTTTAAAAAGTAGACTTCTCTTTTTCCTTCTCAACCCAAAATAGGCATATTCAAACTTTGAAAATCTAATTCATTCAACGGTTGAAGTTGTGAAGGAATGGGTTAAATATCCTAATTAATCAGTAAGGTTCCACCTATAGGAATTTTTTTGTCCTCTATTTACAAAGTACTCTACTATTCTTTGGCCACTTAGGGTTCGTTTGGTAAAGTGTATACGAATAATATAAAATATGGTGTGTTAGTAATACTTGTGTTATCTATGCTTGCATTAATTATGCTTGTATTTTTCTTATACAATATTTGATTTGATGTATTAAAAATAACAAGAATTAATAATTTCTAAACAGTTTTTTTTAACAAAAATATCCTTCATATATATGTTGGAAAGGATGTGATTTTTTTTTAAAGGATAATAGTGTCTTTTAATCATGTTAATGTATGTATTTGATCCATTGCATTGCTAATACCATGAATTTTGAGGTATTAGTAATACACACCTCAATACACAATAGAGTGTATAACTAATGCAAGCATTAGTTAAACATAAGTTGCAAAAGTATACCAAACAAAGTATTAATAATACACATTAAACTAATACATGCATTAATTTTCTAATACACTCTACCAAACGACCCCTTATAGTCACTGATGTCATTGCATTGCTTTTTTTTCAAATAAAGTATTCAATTCATTTTAATTTGTTTTTGTTTGTAATATTTTTTTGATCCGGTTAAAAAAATATTTTTCCTTTTTCATAACTTTTTAATCAAAAGTTTCCTATCAAAAAAGGAATGCGTAGTTGGTTATCTTATATCAACTTTCAACTCTTTTTTCATAAGCTAGCTTTGGGGTTGAGTTAAAATCAATACTCATTATTTACATAGTACGAGAGCTACACCCATCTAAATACTTCGTCCATCAATATTGAACCCTCTATTATATTGTCCACGCTTCAATTAACGAGGTCTGAATATATGGAAAAATGTTAAGAGTCATACATCAAAAAAGGAAGAAACAATTGATCTCCTTATGGACTTAGACGATTCTCCTTTTATGAGCTAGTTTGTGAGGTTAAGTTCGACCCAAGATTTATTCTTTACATCTTTAATTCTAACTTTTACATTTATGATATCTTTAAAATCGTAAGATATATAATATTTGCATGTTTTACCTTTTGATTTTGTTCCTAAATAAGTGCATGTTTAAACTTTCGAAAATATTTTATCCTAATCTTCCTAATATGATATGTACCTTTAATGTATAACTCTTTATTTTAAATATAATCAATGTCAACTTAAAAAGAGGTACTATAATCTTATTTGGAGATAAGTTGGTAAAATTATATTTTATTTTTTAAGAGTTTAGTAGTTTATTTAGGGGCGTGTCTAGTTCAATTTCCAAAACATGCATTAGTATAAATAACATAAATACCAACCTTTTAAAAAATAATTATACTCTCTCCCACTTTTTTAATTACTTTACTCTCTCTTTCTATTAATATACATAACATAGTCAACATATACATAATATTCTGTGTATATATAAAATTTTTATAATATATTTAGAGAGTTGAGATTTTTAATAATATTAAAAATATAAATTATATATTTGTGTAATTTTTAATTTCTTTACACTACGATGACATAAAATAGCAATTGTTTTTAATCTCTGGAAACTGCAGTTTCAACTTCCAATCTTTATACTTTTTAAGATTGAAGCATATATATATATATATATACTAGATATCTGAGAGGCTCGTGTATATAATTTTTTTTTTCAATTCATATGACATGAATAAAATTTAAATTTAATTATATTTTTAATATATCTTTAGATATTTTATACTGCTAACTATTGTAATTTATAATACTTTTATGTAATTTTCAAATAATATATATTGTTCTTCTTGTCCAGACTTTTATGTATTGATAGTTAATTATATTTTACAAATAATTTAAGTTTTTAATTATTGTGATTTATAGTACTTTTTCTTCTATTTCAATTTAAGTGACACTGATGTTACTTCAAGAGTCAACCAAATATTTTATATCTTCAAATTTTTGTAAGTTATTAAGTATTGTGATTTACAATATTTTTTACGTATATTTTTTAAATATATAATAGATTTTTTTTTAGATTCTAAGTTGTTAACTATTGTAATTTATAATAATTTTTATACAGTTTTCAAATACTATGTATTACTCTCCTTATTCAATCTTTTGTGATATTGATAGTCAATTATATTTTTAAAATATTTTAAAATTTTAAATATTGTGATCTATAATACTTATTTTTATTCTAGTTAAAGTGGGTAAATTACGATTGAAGCAGCGAATCAGACATGTCTTAAATTACTTATAATAAACAATTAAAAATATATATAAAAAATTACTGTAAAAATACTTGTAAAAATTTCTAAGTGCGTCTCATATAAGACGTCAAGTTAGTTTAAAAAATTAAGAGTTAATAAAATTTTATACCTTTTTTATTAAATATTATTAATTTTTATTACGTAAATGACTTATAATAATTAATTAAGGTACAATAGTAAATCATGATTGAAGTAGCTCAAAAGGTTAATTTATCATTTTATGTCTATTTTATTTTTTAATTAAATATTATTACTTTTTTAAATATGTAGATGACTTATAATAATTGAGTATGAATGATATAGTAAAATAACAATTGCAGTAGCTAAAACAAATATGTCAGAAATATTTATTTTACTTTTTTTTATTAAATATTATTAATTTTTTAATATGTAAATAATTTATAATAATTAATTAGGGATAATATAATAAAAGTACAATAGAAACAACTGATGCAGACAGCTGAAGTAAGCAACAGAAACAGGTACATCGACCTGCTTATCCACACTTATTAGTAGTTAGAATATATTTTAATTTAAAATTATAAAATTATTTTATTTTTAACTCATATTAAATTAAAATCATATATATAAATTAAAAGGGATGAATTGATTATTTTTAATATGGGATGAGTTAAATTAAAACAAGTTGGCTCCAAAAAAGCGTAGGTATAAAATAAAAGTAGATGGATTATTGGGATCTGAAATCAAGCCGCAATCAACGATGATGTTCATACAGTAACCGGTTTACCGGTCAAAACAACCGTCTGAATGCCTCGACCAGTGTTCCTACTGCTGCATTAAAACGCCAACCAGCCCTTTCTTTATGCTCCGTACCATTTTATAGAAGTATTTTTTTTTTTTAAAATATAAAATTAATATAGTAAACTTTTGACAAAAACGAAAGAGAAACCTATCAATATTAGTTTTTTTTATATATTTTATTCGTACTATATATTATTTGAGGAAAACGGTGAAAAATAATTTTATATATTAAATTTTTTTAATGATCAATAAAAAATTCAAATAATATTTTTTTTTTTTTTAACATTTTCAATATATTAAAAATAAAAATTAGAGATTAAAGATTAAAAATATAGTACTCCATATTTTAAGGGGTAATTATTACAAACATTTTTCCGTTTCCTTCTCATTTTACTCTTGTTTATTAAATACTTTAAAAAAATTAAATAATATTAAAAATAATTATGTCTTTAATTTTAAAAGATGACTAAAAGTAAGTACTAGTAGTTTTAACATTGATTTTTTAAGTAATAATACATGGAGAGAATGTATTGTTCTCCGTTCACTTTTATTTATTATTAATTTTTTTAATATATTAATAAAATATAATTTTTAATTTTGTTTTTAATATTATTTTTTTATAAATTAATTTTAAAATATAATGTCATTATTAATTATTAGATATATTATGATAAAATAATTATATTATTAATTACTTTCTCCGTTTCACAATAAGTGAATTATTGAAGTAATTTTTGTGTTTCAAAATAAATGAATGGTTCACAATTCAAGGTAAATATTGAAAACTTTTTTCAAATTTGCCCTCCATTAAATGTGTATTGAGAGTGATGTATCATGTGTCTTTGCTTTTTGAAGAGGGTGAAAATGAAAAAATATGGTAAATTTATGTTTTTGTCTTTTTTTAACGTGTGTGTTAAAATTCAACAATTAACTTATTTTGTACAATAAATATGATAAATTAAAAATTTGATAAGTAAAAGGAGAAAGTGGTACTATACTAACCATACAAATGCTGGGTCTTATTACCGGCAGAATGCGGTCAATGTTTGTGTCGACTTTCACACAATCCCCAAATCTATCTCTCTAAAGTTGATAAAAGAAGGGAAATCCATCATAGTAGTGTTCCCACTATATATACACCTAGCCTAATAAATTCACTACTCTCTTAATTCCCCTTTTCTTGCTTTTATCTCTACCTGATTAATGAAATGGAAAGCTACAAAGAGATAAAAATTGAAGATCATCCAATGTATTACCTTGATAATAATTTTGCAGTCACTAATAGCCATTCATTTACAGGCCTAATCTCAGATTATTATGGTGTTGAAGGTAGGAATATTATGAATACATCGTCTTCTTTGGGGTTCATGGAGTTATTGGGTTTTCAAGATTTGATGTGTTCATCATCAGCTTCATTCTTTGAGTTACCAAAAGAAGAAAACTCCTGTCCTGCAGTTTGTGTATCTGAAGAAGTGAAGCCAACTGCAGGTGAAAGCCAAAATAAGCTTATAAGTACTGTAGCAGCAGCTAACGTATTCAATACGCCATCTACCCCAAACTGTTCCTCTATTTCATCCGAGACAAATGAGGGCCACACTAATACCACTCATGAGGATGCAGAGGCCGGGGAAGTACTAGATCATCAGGACCAACAACACACCAACACGAAACAACAGTATGTTGTTCTCATTACTTTTTTCCCCCACTTTAGCTAAAATACACTAATTTTACCTTTTTTTTTGTGCGAAATAAAAATAAAAATAAAAATAATAGCAGCTTAATATTCTCTCAATTAATCAATTTGCTAAGTAGTACTATTTTTGGGGGCTTGTGTGGGGAAATAAGCAGGTTGAAAGCGAAGAAAACAGTTAGTCAGAAGAAGCAGAGAGAGCCGAGATTTGCATTCATGACAAAGAGTGAGGTTGATTTTCTGGAAGATGGTTACAGATGGAGAAAATATGGTCAAAAAGCTGTCAAAAACAGCCCATTTCCCAGGTATATATAGACTATACATACTAATGTTTCTGTGTTCTGATTAATAAATCCCAAGGTCCAATTCCCCTTTAATTTGTAATTTTTTAATCAATCTATGTTTTCTAAATATTGTTCTAAGATAATGCTTAATGATGTTCACGGGGCTGGCTACCTTCTACTATTTGATTCCTTTATTCTAGATTGTCGGCATATACTCTAATTTCTTTCACTTGAACCTCCAAAAATTGTTTTGCAAAGCTATCTAATTAGTTTGGAGGATAACATATTTGCATGGCCAGTACTGGCCCTTTGTAAAAAGACCATTTTACATATCATACTTGACAAACAAGTTGAAAAAAGGAAATGAGAAAGAGAACCGGCTTTAGAATAAGATAAGATCATATTTTATCCTTGTACATGCATATTATAGCCTACAAGGTGAAAAGTAGTTGCATGTATCCTTTTGTGACTATTGTGTTCTAGTTAACTATTTTGTGTTGAAGGACGAGAAAAATAAAGTTACTGAATTACTTGATTCCGTTTTTACTTGTTCATTTTGTGCTACACACAACAACTTTATCCTTTTTAATTAGTTACATATGTAATGTATAATGTATTTATGATCTCTAGTAGTAAACCTAAGTTGAAAATGTTAGATTTTATTTGGTTCTTACATCGTCTTTGCCTCCTTTTTTTCTGCTTTTACGTTTCCTCATTTGAGTACTTTCAAATTCAAACATGTTACTTCTAAGTGAGACTAGAAATAGAATTGTACTCAACACTTCCCATGATATATAAGGGTACTGCAATGACAAAAATTAAACAGAGTTTTCTTTTTTTGGTTGTAAAAAGTTCATGATTGCTGTTTATAGCCACTTTATTTCTAATGTGATTTTTTTGTCTTTTGTAATTCAACTTGGGCTAGTTCTGATCAAATTAAATCTTGTGCTTTGTTAGTATTTCCAATTGTGGTTAACTTGTAAGCTGCTGCTCTAGCTAGGTAAAAAAGGAAATGAAATGCATGTCTCTCTCTCTCTATATATATTGTGATTTGTGAACTAAAAGACACTTGCATTTGTGGATATATTCCAATTGACAAATTGTATGTATATCATGACAAAGGCCCTAACGTTTACCACACTTTTATTTTGCACTTCAAGAAGCAAGAACCAAAAAATTGTATGATAAAATACATATGAATTTCATCCTTAAGTTTGTGGCCTCTTATTGCAATTTAGCATTAGGACATTACTTTTGTTAAGCCACCCTTGACTCTAGTATTATTGATTTATTGTTGCAGGAACTATTATCGCTGCACAAGCGCAACTTGCAATGTAAAGAAGAGAGTAGAGCGATGCTTCAGTGACCCAAGCATAGTGGTTACTACCTACGAAGGAAAACATACCCATCTAAGTCCCATGAATACGATCATGCCCCGCCCTAGCTGCTATCCAATTACTCCAGTACCCGCTTCACCTGGTGCCTTCCCTTTGCCGATGCAGTTCAATATTAATCAGTCCTTCAACAACTTGACAAGTTCTTTAGCCATGAATAATCAGCTTGATCATGCTGCTTTTGTTGCTCAAGGAAGGCGCTTTTGCACTTCCGAAATGCTGGGAGACGAGGGGCTTCTTCAGGATCTTATGCCCTCCACGTTGATTAAAGAAAATTACAGATGATGTATATTTTAATGATGCAGTCTTAATGTATAGAGGATAATCAGTTAAATAATTAGCATCTAGTACTATATGCGTTATAGTACTTTCTTTAATTATTAGCTAGTGGTACTCTTTTGCATTTCTAATATATTCATGCAAAACTTTCAGAAACCTTATGGCTCTAACAATGGCATTTTCGGATCCTCTATGCATGTGTATACTTTTCTGGCTCAGTAGTACTCGTTTCACTCTGATATTGTTTTCTTACTGTACTATTTCAAAAAAGAATTGAGATAATTTTGTATTTTCTTGATAAGCTTACGTAAGCTTTATACTTTATCTTTATCTATTTTGTTTGTTCTGTCCTCTTCAAGAAAATTGTTAATTGTAGAAAGTTGATCCTAATACGTTGTAGGAGCAACCTATTATGTAGATTAATGTGGCTAGTTGTTATGGCCTGCGTCAAAGGTTCAAAAATCAAAACCAGAAATTTGAAATATCCAAACAGATTAATTCCAAATCAAACTTAAGAATCCAATCCAATCAAAGCTTATTTGAATTGGATTTGGATTGTAATGTTTCAATTCGAAAATTCAAATCACAATTTTGCCCACCTTATAACCATAAGGATGTAACGAAAGTCCGAGCAGTAAGAGAATGTATATGTGGAGGCCTAAGGAATATTGTGTTTCAATGATCATGGGCTTCACTAAGGGATATCTAGGGTCCTTTCTTGTTTCTTCACCAAAGGAACGTTCATCAAATTTACAACATTGCGTTTGCTTGGTGTGTATTGGAATAACAGCTAGCATTAGGGCTGGACATATTTTGGTTTAAATTAAAAAAAATCAAAAGATCAAATTGAAATTAATTTTTGATTTCGATTTTTTGGATTGATTTTTGATTTTAAATTTTAGAAATTCAGTTAAACAGTTCGATTTTTTGTTTTTTTCAAAAAACTAATTCAGCTAAACCGAAAAATAAAAATCTATAATCTATATCTATAATCTATAATCTATATCTATAATCTATCTATAATCTATATCTATATCTATATCTATATCTATATCTATATTAAAAGTGTGAAGACCATTAGAAAAGTGATTTGAACTTTTTGTCCTTCATTAAAAGTCTCCTCTTTAGACATAATCGCCTTTTTACTATTTTCCTCAAATTATTATTTAGTTATTATTAATATTAGAAATTTGAAATTAATTAAAATCCTTATATGAATTAGGAAAGAAAGTTCTAAATCAATTCAAATCTTACCTTATATGTAATTTATTAATAAATTAAATAAATAAAAAATAATATTGATTTGAATTGAAAAGAACAAGAAAAAAAAGGTCCAAAGCAAAAAAGAGAACAAAAAAAGAAAATACATAATTGGAAAGAAAATTTAATTGAATTGAAAAGGAAAAAGAAAAAGAAAACACGTGGAGGCAAAAAGGAAAAAAAAGAAGAAGAAAGAAAAAAGAAAAATAAAATAAAACATAAAAACAAAAAAGATTTACATTAAATAAATACAAATTGAATTGACAAAGAAGGAAAGTAAACTAAACCTAAAATTTCTTATAAATTTAGAATTCTTCCTTTCTACAATAATACGTCTATAATATAGTTCTTAAATAGTTTTTTCCTTTATTATCGTTATTCATAAATTTGATTGTGATTTAATGTATGTTTTCTAAAATTTTTGTTTTTGATATTTACAATCTTGATAATATCTATGATTAAAGAAATAAATTTGTTTGTGATTTGAGGTAAGCTTTTTAAAATTTTAATTAGTATGTTTTTGAAGTTTATAATAATAAATTATCATGTATTCGTGATAGACAATTGCTAATTGAGAAGTTTTTAGTGAAATATTAATAGTATTTATGATTGAAGAGACAAATTTTCTTGTGATTTGAAGTAAGTTTTCTAAAATTTTAGTATGCTTTTATGTTATAAAAATAAATTATCATGTATTTTTGTTAGACGATGTTTTTTGTGATTTTTTTATAATGACTTATATACAATAAATAATTTAAAATTAACTTATTTACAATTTTGACCAAATTCTTTGGATTATATTTCATCATAAGAAATTGGTTAGCCGCTCTAATTGTATACGATTTTTTTTTTTTTTTCCTTTTATCCGCTGAGATATTAGGAGATTTAGTTAAATTAACAATCTAGCTTTTAGAAAAGTACAAACTAAATTGAATTCTAATGATATCATATAATTTTATCCCAAAATAAAATTAAAAGAACTGAAAGTAGAATTTTAATCCAATGACTATATATTTATAGTATAATAGACATGTTTATTTATTAATCAATATATATTTATAGTTTACACGTCATAGATAAACTTATAGGTGGTAGATGAATTTACATGTGGTAGATGAATGTCGGTCGGCTTTGAGGATTTTTTCCAGATAAAGGTTAGGTTTAATTGTATTGAATTTATATCTCTGCTTTGAGAATTTTTTTTTGTGTAAAGGTTAAGTTTAGTTGTATTATTTTGATATCGCTATTATCGTATTATTTTGTTATAGTTCACAGGTGCTAGATGAGTGTCAGACGGCTTTGAGAAATTTTTTGTGTAAATGTTAGATTTAATTATATTATTTTGATGTTTCTATCATCATATTATTTTGTTGCAGTTTACAGGTGGTAGATGAATGTCGATCGGCTTTGAAAATTTTTTTTGGTAAAGGTTAGGTTTATTAATTAAATCTCCAAAAGATGTTAAATTTAATTATTATATTCCTTTATTGCAGAAACAAATATCTTATTTAGTGCAACTTTTGAACTCAATAAAGTGAGGTACACGCGCGAGACGCGTACACCTAAACTAGTATATTAAAAGTGTAAAGGACCTTAGGAATGTTGTTTGAACTTTTTGCCCTTCATTAAAAGTCTTTGTTTTAGACAAAATCATTTTTTCACGATTTTTTCTAATTTTAAGAGTTAAAAATGAAAATTAATTATGGTAAAACCTTTCCTTAATTATTAGAAGTCATCAAAATTGGTATAACCTTTCATTATTAGAAGTCATCAAAACTAATAATTTTGATTCAGTTCTGCTAAAAAAATGTATAAAATACTATTTACTATTATTAATTTTGATTTGCTTCTCGTATTTGAATATGTTATCTGATTTCAACGAACTAATACGAATTTGAATTCATTGTGATTCATTGGTTTTCGTATATTTTATTTTTGTGTATATAATAAAATCAACTTGTGTTTTTTTTTTCCATAAATTGATACATGTTTGAATTCTTATTTTGAGTAAATTACTTATGAGCCTATATTTATTTTCAATTTATGCTTTGTATTTATTTATAGAGTATATGCAAAATGATGTAATTATTCATTATTTTGAAGTATTCAGGTGCATGGAATGATAATAATGAGTATGCACATTACCAATTGGATTCAATTGCAATGAAAGAAATTGAAAAATACGATGAGTTGCTTCAATTGATTGTTAATCAACTTTCTATAGACTTGAATTTCAAACTGGTGAAAACAGAATTAAAGTTGGCTTTAGTAGTAAAAGACTGAAGATATACAAGGATATGGGAGTGATGGAATACGTAATGGTACGAAAAAAATAAAAAGGCTTTGAAAACTAACCGTTATGCGTTTCTGTATTTGATAAATCCATTGAAAATGATAAATCGAAATCGAACTTTAATGGCGAGAATTCTGGATTTGGACTGAGGTTGGACAATAATGCAATGAATGTTGATGATACAAAAGTCAAAATTGATGCAGATCCTAATGAACTGATGGACATTGTGGATATACATGGGCAAGTTCAGACAATTATTTCTGACCCAAAGCATAACAAAGTGTTCGTTGGACAGATGTACGAAAACAAACCTACTTTAAAGTCGATGACGATGCAATTTACAATCAGAAATAAATTTCAGTTCAATATGATAAAGTCAAATGCAATTAGCAACAACAACAACAACAACAACAACAACAACAACAACAACAACATACCCAGTATATTTTCATCAAGTCAAATACAATCGGGTAAATAAATTTACTTATATACATGTATACATATTTGTACATAACTAAGAATATACATAATAAGGCATCAGAAAAATGTATTTGAACTCATATATGTTTATGAAGTAATAAGTAATGTATATAACTCTAGATTTGAAAAGGTGCTAAGATTTAAGCTCATCTAGAGTTCAGTATCTACAAATGCGTATATTCCAAATGTATAATTTTTTTTAAATGTATATCTAATCTTCGCCAGTAACTATATTTGTATATAGTTGTAATACTGTTTGATATTGTATATCTAGCTTGCATTTTCTCTTAAATATTGTGTAGGCAGAATATGTTTGTACAATATAGTCTATTACATAATTGTATATGTATAGTTGTATTGTTACGTATAAAAATATAACTGTTATATTATTGCTATTTTTGTATAAATTAATAAAACTAATTATTGCATAATAGATATATATTAGTGTATACATTGAAGACATGTAGTTGATTTCTAATGGCTTTCAATACTAACAAGATTGAATTTTTTAAGATTCGAAAGTTCCGACAAGAGCATACTTATCCTTAAGGGATTGATTGTACGAGCAGAAACATGTTAGTAGTACATTGCTTGGAGGTATTATGAAATAAATGTTATCCAACCAAAAAAGATTGTATAAGACAAAGCACATTCAGGAGGCTTTTAAGAATGAGATCAAATTAGATTTGACTTATACAATGGCTTGAAGGGCCATAAAAAAAGTTTTAATTTAATTGAAAGGGACAACATATGCATCCTACGACAGACTGTCAGGATATTTATACATGTTGAAAAAAGCTTATCCTGATTCACACATGCAAATGAAAAAAACACACCAAAGAATGAATTCTTATATGTGTTTATATGACTTTATTCTTCAATTAAAGAATTTGATTCATGTCGGTCAATTATGGCTGTAGATGGCTGTCACCTCAAGGAAACATATAATTAAACTTTTGTTTTAGCAAGTATACTTGATTGGAGTAGGTTTTTCCGCTAATTATAAATTATACATGATTTTTTTCAGGTTATTTATATTTTATTAAATACATATAATCATTATCTGAATAATTTTTTTTAAATAACAATGGTGATAATTAACTGAATTACATGCTAGAATTTTATATGTATATGGAGTGTGCAGGACATATATTTTCACTAGCTTACAAAATATTGAATTTTGAGAATTATGCAAGATAGAGTTGATTCTTTGAGTAGTTTAAAGAAGCTCATGAGATAAAATCAAAATATGTATTGTGTTCGATCGGAATGAGAGCATTATAAAGGTTGTGTCAACGGTATATGATACTGTTCCACAATATACTTGCATTTGACATCTGTAGAAAAATATCGTAACCAATTTCAAAAAGTTACATGCGAAGTTATCAGATGTGTTTTATGCAATCAAAAAAGCATATATCATGTCACGACCCAAAAATGAGGGTCATGATGGCACTTGTCGCGGCACACCTGTACAAGTAAGCCTATCACCCAAACTGATACGAAAAGAAAAAAAGACAGAAATATCCTAAGATAAGGCTCCTAGAACGAAGCCAAACCATATAAATAATTATAACAATGCGGAAAGAACTTATCCAAAGCATCAATCATGCCCAAAACCAGGTGTCAATAGTGTAAGAACTACTAATATAATCCAAGAGTCAAATACATCAAAAAATAACCATAAAGGAATAATATTTGTCTCCAAATACTAATAAATACGTAACTACTGTAGAAAGATAAAGGTGAACTTCGGACGCATGAATGTCCAACCGCTACCTTGGAACTAGTGACGGAGCCAGAATTTTTATTGAGGGGATACAGAAATAAATATACAGGCTAGTTGAAGGGGGTTCAACATCTATTATATATACATAAAAATATATTTGACCATGTAAAAATATTATAATTTTCCGACGAAGGGGGTTCGGATGAACCCCCTGAATTCAATGTGGCTCCACCACTGCTTGGAAGCTCCAACAATCGCCCGAGTCAATCAAGCTAAGGCACACCCGATCTAGGACCTGCACCGAAAGGGTGCAGTAGGCATGAGTACGGTCCACTGTACTCAGTAGGTATCATAGGCCGACCAAGCAAAGTAGCAAATATAGCATACAAAATATACACTAAGGGTACGTCACCTGCAATCAAAAAATGTACCACAATGGTATCCCACACCGCTTGCACTAACAGTTCTAATATATCTCACATATATTGCAACATCACACCAAGATAGAATAAAAGTACGTATTATATCACATATAACGAGAACAAGGGGGAACATGCATATACAAGATCATCAAATACAAGTAAAAGAAGATACGATAAATACATAAATGATAAGTCAATATGACAATACAACACAACATAACATAATAAAGTAAGTGCAATGTATATGATGATGAAGGTGGTGATGAAGATGATGCACGAGATCGTCACACAACCTGCGGGATTATAGCACAATCCCTGTATACACCTACAAAGGCAAGCCTCCCGACGCATCCATATATCTCATATCTCCTTTTTGGCACATCCCTCGAAAAGGGTTTTATAAGGTGTTACAATATCCTACCCGGGACATCCCTCGGAAATGGTTTTAAAAAGGTGTTGCTAGTGTTTCTCAGATGTTGCCACGGTGGTACTAATGTTTCATGAAATGAGTATGATATGAGAATGTAATGCTCACAACCAATAACAATGAGTATTTTCACAACCAACCACAATGATATATTTCCACAACCATGTGAGCCAATATCCACTCATTATTTCAGTTTTATCCACGATTTTTCACATTCTTATATGCCAAATAAAGTATGAATATAATCACAACACACCAATGGTACCATATTAAGCATCTAAATAACACAATACAATTATTCACATGTATTCAAGGCTATTAATATCACATAGGACTCCACACGGTCATATATCATCACATAGTAACTCAATTTCAATAATTACATGACATATAGGCCCCCACACGAGCATAACACATAAATAGCCATTTTTCATGATTAGTTTCCACCCTTAACATGCATTTTGTAGCATCATTTACTACCCAACCCAGTCTGAAAGAGTTAAGCCATAACCTACCTCAAAAGCCGAAATCGGTCTGCTACACTTTGAACCCACACCTTACTTTTTACGAATAATCTCGAACTCCATTAAAAATATCAAATATGAAATCTACTCTTCAAAACAAAACCAACAACACCTATATTGACTACTTTTGGTTTGAAGTCAAAACGGACCCCCAAAATGAATTTCCAAAAAAGAAGGGAAAAATCAGAACTTTACTTCAAAAATATGTTCTCCATATTTTTAGGAACGTACAGCTGAAAACCCAAGTTAAATTGAGTCATAAACGAGGTTCAAATCGAAAAAAAACATTTTTGAGCTTTGCTGGATAAAATGTTTGAAATTCGGATTAAAATCAAGAATCGAAGTTGTTTTGATGGTTAAATTGATGAAAAACTAGTAATTATAAGATAAAAATATTATTTAAGTGAAAAGGAGTGAAATTGAAGTTTAAAATCAAGCCCTAAGACTTTTAGGATTTTGAGAAATTACTAAGAAAATGGTGAATTCTTACCTTAAATTCATAATAAAATCACGAAATAGGTGTTAATCTAGCTTTCCAAACTCCCACAAGCTTCACTTTTAAGCTCCCATACTATTTTAAGGTTTAACACTCAAGAGACAAGATGAAAAATGGACAAAAAAAGGAGAAAAACAATAATATAGCTGAAAATCTGCTATGACAATAGTTTTTTTTTAAAGTCCAACCCAGACTTCGACGGGGTGCCGGAATTTGTTCGGAGTCCGATATATGCAAATGAACTATGAAACCATACTAAATTTGACGTTACGAATGCGTTGGCGAAGTCATATTTTCAAAAAAATAACATTTTCATAAAGTTGACCCCCAAAATTCGAGATCATAATTTTTCAAACCAAGGATCGAAATTAGACTTAAAAGCCGTAAAATTATACCAAACATGCTAACACCCTAAAATCGACATTCCGGATCTGCCGGAAAAGTCATTGGTCCCACACCCATATTTTAAATTTTTCTAACTTTCCGATCAATAGGTCGAAATGAGCTCAGGTGTATCAGAACCCGAACCAAAGGTCTACCCAGCCTAAAATCAATATTCTAGAGCTGCTGGCGCAGTTCGTTTGGCCATCCATCATATGGATCAAAAGATATCCCTATAAGTCTAAAATAAGACTCTCGAAGTCATAAAAAATCACAATATCACATAAATGATATTAAAATGCATTGAAAATCATGTCATTCGCCCCCACACCCCAGAAATTCCATAATGCAACTACGGGGAGGGGGTAAAACAGTCAAATCACATAAAATCATAAATTTCACATATTTCATCAAATTTTTAGGTCATTCCATATTATTTTTGAATTCAATAGTTAAAGAAGAAGGTCGTTACATATCATTTTCATCAAATTTTTAGGTCGTTACATGATCCACTACTAAAAATCTAGTTCATCCTTTAATTAAGGGAAAGAAATACCTAAATCAATGAAGAGCTGAGGATAAGAACTATGCATATCAGACTCGACCTCTCAAGTAGCTTCATCTACTGGTCGATATCGCCACTGGACCTTAACCACAGGGATCAATCTAGAGCGCAACCACCTAACATCCCTAGCCAAAATGGAAACCAACTTCTCAACAAAGGACAACCGCTTATCTAATTAAATCGACTCCCAATAATTGACATGAAACTCATCAAGAATATAATGACGAAGCATAGAAACATGAAAAATTGGATGAACAACTGATAGATCAAGGGGCAAAGCCAACTCATAAGCCACATCACCAACAGTTCGAAGAATCTCAAATGGACCAATATATCTGGGGCTAAGATTGCCCCTCTTCCCAAACCTCATCACATCCTTCATAGCTGAAACTCAAAGGAAAACACGATTTCTAATGCCAAATCTCAAGGCACGAAGTCTAAAATCAGTATAACACTTTTTCCTACTCTCAGCTGCTCTAAGTCTATCCTGAATGACCCAAACTCTATACAAAGGCTCACGGAGCAAGTCCGCACTGCGAGGTCTCATTTCTAGAACATCAAACCAATCTACTAAGGAGAAACAACGCCTACCATACTACGCGTTAAAAGGAGCTATATCAATATTGAAATGGTAGCTATTATTATATGCAAACTCTGGTAAAGCCAAATGCTGCTTCTACTGGCTACCAAAATCCATCACATACGTGCGGAGCATACTCTAAAACCTGGATAGTCTGGTCTGACTGGCCATCAGTCTGGGGTGAAATGCTATGCTAAGATCAACCCGAGTTCCCAACTCATCCTGAAAAGTCTTCCAAAAGTGAGATGTGAACACAAAACCTTAATCTGAAATAATGGACACTGGCGCACCATACTGACGCATAATCTCACAAATAAAGATAGAGGCTAACCTCTCAGCACTGAATAAGACCTGAACCAAAATAAAATTAGCTAACTTGGTCAATTAATCCACGATGACCCAAGCACTGTCAGAACTATGAGATGTATGAGGAGAACCAGTCACAAAGTCCATGGTGATCCATTTCCATATCCACTCGGGAATGGGTAACCTCTGAAGCAATCCACCAGGTCTCATATGCTCGGCCTTCACCTGCTGACAACATAGGTAACGAGCCATAAAATATGCCATATATCGCCTTATAGCACACCACCAATAATGTTGCCTCAAATCATGATACATCTTAGTCACACCTGGATGAATAAAATATCTAAAACAATGGTCCTCCTCCAAGATCAACCCAATCCAGTCACCCACTCTCGGCACACAAACTCGGCCCACAATCCTCAAAACTCCATCTGAATCAAGTGAGGCTTATTTAGCCTCCCCACTCAACACTTTATCTCGAGTCAACCTCAATCCAACATCATTAGATCTAGCATCCGCAAATTCCAAAATACGCCTCGGTGTCGAAATATCAAGCCTAACCATCTAGTTAGCTAAAGACTAAACCTGTAAGGCCAAAGTCCTCTCCTGGTCAAAAGATGCGCCAAGCTACCTATGCTAGTCGACTTTTGGCTCAAGGTATCCGCAACCACATTATCCTTGCCCGGATGGTAGAAAATAGTCAAGTCATAATCCTTAAGCAACTCAAGCCAATGGCACTGCCTCATATGAGGATATCGCTGGGTAAAGAGGTACTGAAGGCTATGATGATCTGAGAAGATCTCAGAACGGACTCCATACATGTAGTGCCTCCACAACTTCAAAGCATACACAACTGCGCACAACTCTAAATCATGGGTAGGATAATTCCTCTTATAAGGCTTCAACTAATGAGATGCATACGCAATCGCCTTACCCTCCTACATCAACACAATACCCAAAACAACACCGAAAGTATCACAAAACACGAAAAACTCACGATCTCCTTGGGCAAAGTCAATATAGGAGTTGAAGTCAACAAATCCTTAAGCTTTTGGAAGCTCGTCTCACAAGCATTAGACCACTAGAAGGAAATCTTTTTCTGAGTCAACTTAATCAATGGAGTTACAATGGATGAAAAATCCTCAACAAAACGTCGATAATAATCCGCGAAGCCAATAAAACTCCAAATCTCAGTGGGCAAAGTAGGTTTAGCCCAATCATTAATCGCTGCAACCTTTCCTGGATAAACCGTATTATCTTTCTTAGTCACCACCTAATCCAACAAGGAAACAGACTCCAACCAAAACTCGCACTTAGACAACTTTGCATACAACTTCTCATCCCTTAATCCTTGACAATCCGTAAATGCTCCAAATAAACCAAGATATCATCTATAAAGACAAAAATAAAGGAGTCGAGATAGGGTCGAAACACCCGGTTCATCAACTCCATGAACGTCGCAGGGGCATTGGTCAACCCAAAAAATCATGACCAAGAACTCATAATGACCATATCGAGTCCAAAAAGCTATCTTCAGAATATCCAAATCTCTAATCCTCAATTGGTGATAACCAAACCTCAAATCAATCTTTAAAAATACTACAACCTCCTAAAGCTGATCAAACAAATCATCAATCCAAAAAAAAGAACACTTATTCTTAACCGTTACCTTATTCAACTACTGATAATTAATACATGACCCATCTTTTTTCTTCACAAATAATACAGGCGCACCCTAAGGTGAAAGACTAGGTCAGATAAATCTTTTGTCAACCAACTCCTACAACTGATCATTCAGTTTCTTCAACTCTGCCGGGGCCATCCTATAAGGAAGAATAGAAATGGTCTTGGTGCCTGGCTCAACATTAATACTGAAATCAATATCTCGATCCGTAGGCATACCGGGCAAGTCCATAGGGAATATATCCTTAACTCACGGACAGAATCTAAGAAAAGAGGTGAAACAACACTGGTGTCACGAATATGGGCCAAGTAAGATAAATATCCCCTATCAACTAATTTATAAGCCTTAACATAAGATATGACCCTCTTAGGACCCGAATGAAGTACACCCTTCCAAGCTATCCTTAGCACACCCGGCAAAGCTAAAGTCACAGTCTTAGAAAAATAATCTAAGATAGCATGATAAAGAGCCAACCAATCCATGCCTAAAATAGCATCAAAATTGACCATATCTAATACGTGCAAATCTACCAAAGTCTCACGCTCGGCAAAAGTCACAACAAAAAATTGATACGCCCGATCTACTACTAAAGAATCACCTATCAGAGTATATATACGAATATGCATGGCTAGAGGCTTACTAACAGAATCAAAACCCAAAGCAAATTACACAGACACATAGAAAAAAGTCAATCGGGAACAAATAATACAGATGCAAGTTTGAACAAATGGGGATGATACTAGTAATCATAGTATCAGCAGCCTATGACTTAGGTTTGGCTGGTATAGCATAACACTGACCACGACCACCAACTGCTTAAGTGGCCCCACGGCTACCCCCACGAGCTTCACTACCTCTGCCCCTCGCATCTCTGGTATCACCCTTACCCCTCATAGCTGAAATAAAAGTAGCTCTAAACATACGACAAGGATAGTCTTTGGCCACTTGGCCAGTCTCATCAGGCATATAGCAATCTCTACGACCAGTCTCAATAGGAGAAGGCACAACTAGGCCCAAATGACCACCCTAAACTGCTGAACTAGAAGGTCCAACACATGAACTTTATAAGGCAGCTTGCACTGGCCTACGCTATCCACAAAAACCACTAAAATCTTTACCATGGTGGGACTGACCTCTGAACTCACAAAAACGACGCAGCTTCTTGGCGCCACCTTGAGATACTTGAAGAATACCCCCTATCATCTTAGCATGATCCACAATACTTTGAAAGAAAACCCTAAGCACAACCATCTAAGACATAACCAACTAAAGGGAGACATCCAAACCTTTTACAAACTTTTGAGTCTTCTGAGATTCGATGGAAATACTATCATAGAAATATCTAAACAGGGCAGGGAAATATACCTCATACTCAACAATTGTCATGGAGCCTTTCTCCAAATGATTTAACTCATCTCGCATCCAATCTCTCAAACTGTAAGCCACGAATTTCTCCAGAAAGGCATCATCAAACTGATCCTATAAGAACTCAGGAGCATCAATAGGCCTACAACCGACAAACAATGTCCACCAATCTCTCGCAGCTTCTCTCAATTGATAGTAGTATAAGCCACACCATTCGTACAGAAAAAGTAAAACACAACTCAGAACACAAGGTATGAAAGAACTTCACACGATAAAAAATAAATGAGGGAAGTTTCCTAAAGACGTTCTATAGCCTCTCGAAGATGGATACGGACGTCTACGTACTGATCTGCGAGACTCTATTAGACATCTTGTTCTTATACTGTTATGACCAATAGAACCTGGCTGCTCTGATACCAATTTGTCATGACCCAAAAATGAGGGTCATGATAGCACTTATCGTGGTGCACCTTGACAAGTAAGCCTATCATCTAAACTGATACAAAAAGAGGAAAAGACTGAAATATCCCAAGATAAGGCTTCTAGAACAAAGCCGAACCATATAAGTAATCATACCAATTTGGAAAGAACTTATCCAAAATACTAATCATGCCCAAAACCAGGTGTCAATAGTGTAAGAACTACTAATACAATCCAAGAGTTAAATACATCAAAAAAATAACCACAAAGAAATAATGTTTATCTCCGAATACTAATAAAGACGTAACTACTGTTGAAAAATAAAGGTGAACTTCGGACGCATGAATGTCCAATCGCTACCTTGGAAGCTCTAATAATCGCCCGAGTCAATCAAGCTGAGGTGCACTCAAGCTAGGACCTACACCGAAAGGGCGCAGTAGGCATGAGTACGATGCATTTGTACTCAGTAGGTATCACAGGCCGACTAAGCAAAGTAGCTAATAAAGCATACAAAATATACACTAAGGATACGTCACCTGTAATCTGAAAAATGTTCCACAGTGGTCGCCCACACCGCTTGCACTAATATTTCTAATATATCTCACATATATTTTAACATCACACTAAGATAGAACAAAAATATGTATTGTATCACATATAATAAGAACAAGGGGGAACATGCATATATAAGATCATCAAATACAAGCAAAAAAAGATACGATAAATACATAGATGACAAGTTAATATGAAAATACAACACAACATAACGCAATAAAGTAAGTGCAATATATATGATGATGAAGATGGTGATGATGATGATGCACGAGGTTGTGAAAATATATCATTGTGGTTGATTGTGAAAATACTCATTGTGATTGGTTGTGAGCATTACATCCTCATATCCTACTCATTCACGAAACATTAATACCACCGTGGCAACATCTGAGAAACACTGGCAATATCTTTTTAAAACCCTCCACGAGGGATGTGACGGGGAGAAGATATTGTAACACCTTATAAAATCCTTTTTGAGGGATGTGCCTGATTGTTTTTAAAACCCTCCACATGTCTCATATACCAAATAAAGTATGAATACAATCACAATACACCAACGGTACCATATTAAGTTATTCATATGTATTCAAGGCTATTAATATCACATTGGACCCCATACTATCACACATATCACATAATAACTTAATTTCTATAATTAATCACATATAGGACCCCACATGGCACAACACATAAATAGCCATTTTTCATAATTAGTTTCCACTCTTAACATGGATTTTGTATCATCATTTACGACCCAACCCAGTCTGAAAGAGTTAAGCCAAAACCTACCTCAAAAGCCAAAATCGGTCTGCTATACTTTGAACCCATGATCTTAGTTTTCACGAACAATCTTGAACTCCACTAAAAATAACAAATATAAAATCTACGCATCAAAATAAAACCATTGACTACTTTTGATTTGGGGTCAAAATGGACCCCCGAAACGAATTTCTAAAAAAGAAGGACAAAATCGAAACTTTAATTCAAAAATATGTTCCCCATATTTTTGGAAACCTACAACTGAAAACTCAAGTTAAATTGAGTCAAAATCGAGGTTCAAATCAAAGAAAAATTATTTTTGAGATTTACAGGGTAAAATCTTTGAAATCCGGGTTAAAATCAAGAATCGAAGTTGTTTTGATGGTTAAATTGATGAAAATCTAGTAATTATAAGATAAAAATATTATTTAAGTGAAAAGGAGTGAAATTGAAGTTTAAAATCAAGCCTTAAGATTCTTGAGGTTTTGAGAAATTTATAAAAAATTGTTAAGAAAATGGTGAATTCTTACATTAAATCTATAATAATAGCACGAAATTGGTGTTAATCTAGCTTTCCAAGCTCCCACAAGCTTCACTTTTAAGCTCCCATACTATTTTAGGGTTTAACTTTAAAGAGACAAGATGAAAAATGAGCAAAATGGGCCAAAAGAGGAGAAAATCAGCAATATATAGTTGACAATCTGCTATGACAATAGTTTTATTCTTTTTAAAGTCTAACCCGGACTTCGACGGGGTGCCCGAGATTTGTTTGGAGTCCGATATATGCAAACAAACTATGCAACCATACTAAATTCGACGTTCCGGACGCGTTGACAAAATCAGATTTTTGAAAAAACATCATTTTCATAAAGTTAACCCCCAAAATTTAAAATCATAATTTTCCAAACCAAGGGTCGAAATGAGATTTAAAAGTCGTAAAATCATACCAAATATGCTAACACCCTAAAATTGGCATTCCGGATTTGCTGGTAAAGTCGAATTTTTCATCTGAGGTTGTTTCGATGAAATGTTGGTCCCACACCTATATTTTTAAATTTCCAACTTTTCGTTCAACAGGTCGAAATGAGCTCGAGTGCATCAAAACCCGAACCAAAGGTCTACCTGACTTAAAATCGATATTCTAGAGCTACTGGCGCAGTCCATTTGGCCACCTGTCAAACAGATCAAAAGATATCCCTATAAATCTAAAATAAGGCTCTCGAAGCCATCAAAAACTACAAAATCACATAGATGATACTAAAATACATCGAAAATCATGTCATCGCTCCCACACCCAAGAAATACCATAATGCTACTATGGGAAGGGGTAAAACAATTTAATCAAATGAAATCACAAATTTCACATATTTCACCAAATTTGTAGGTCGTTACATATCATTTTTGAATTCAATAGTTAAAGTAGAAGGTTGAAAAAATAGATATTAGGATAAAAGATTACTTATAGTTGACCGATTTCGACAAGTGGACTAGGCTTGTTATAAGATAATAATTAATAAGGAAATAGAGTGCATGAAGATTAAACTTTGATAAGACAAAGGAATGTGAATAACTCAAAATTCTAACTTGATATTGTTGGATATAAAAAGAATATCAAAGACTAAGAAAATAGTAGAATTTTCTTGATTTATGCACTAAAGCTTGAGTTTTTAAAAAAACGTGGAAGATCAATCCTAATAATCTCAAGATAGAAATGACACATGCCCTTTGAATGACTGAAACTTTAAAGAAGTATCAAATTTAGGGTCGTTACTCTAAAACAATTTAAGGGAGAAAATTAAACAACTAAAGTCAAGTGCGACTTGACAGTTTGAGTAAAACAAATTTGAATATCTATCAATTTAAGAACCAGCAAATGACCTAAAGGCCAATGGAAAGACGGAATTATTGAAGGGCATGAGCAAAAATTTTATGACGTAGATCAGTACTAAATAGATACTAAAAAGTGTTAATATTTCGTCATTATAAACAGAAGATTATACCAGTAAAGGAGGGACTTGTAAGAGCTTGAAATGAAAAAAAATTTAAAGTTTGAATTAGCACGAGTTTGGCAAAATTTGATTTAGCACGGGCCTGATAAAATTTGAAATGAATGCTTTTAGCAAAAATATTTTTGAAGAATTATGCCAACGTTAACAGAGTCGTAAGAATATTTAACAGATTGCAGGCACAAGTATTGAAAATATCGAGGAGAAAATTTAAGAATAACGATGAATTAAACTCATTAAAAATTTGAAAAAAGAATGTGAACCATATGGAATATCGAAAGATGAAAATCGAAGGATATATTTAATTGAAATGTTAAGAGCGTGGCGAACTAAAGATAATTTTCTAAATGGTGCTCTTAGAATCATTAAGATGCGTTAAGCGCAGAAGTGTTACAATAATAGAATTTTAAAAAATATTATGATATAAAATATGTGAAAATGCAATAGATAATAAAGAGATATGTAAATGTAAAATTAATTTTTCTCTGATCATAAGGACAAAACAAATGTGAAGTTAGCAAATAAATATCTAGTCAAATGAATTCATGTAGGTCAAGTAGCACGTAAGCAAGAAAAATTCATAGAACAAATAACACAAATACGTTAAATAACACGTCAAGAAAATTCACAGAATAAATAACACGCCCTAATATGCTGGTGACTCCTTATGCCGGAGGTAGACCTAAGCGTCACATATCAGTTGAGGTTTCGATAAATTGATTCAAGCTTTAATTAATGACATTACTCGAGTTTGGAGTTAGAATTTTTCAAACTCAATTTGGTCAAATTTTGACTTGGATCAATTTATCACTATCTTTGCACATAATATGAGGGTCGTCATTGGGTCATGAACCCTTTTGACATAAGGGCGTTACCTAAAATTGCAGAATGACATCATGGGTCAAACCACCTATGACTTATGCATGCATGACCTAAATCAAGGGTGGTAACGCTCTATCTTAAGTTTTTCTAAGTTTTGGATAGACATAGACTTGGATTTCTTATATGAGAAGGCACGTGGTCCCACGGCAGTAAAAATCTCGCTCACCCCACGTATCCGCCGACTCTCTAAAATAGGTGATTTGAAAGAATTTTGGAAAAGTACAATGTACAATCCACGTGTACAATGTGTGTGAGTGTCAGTTTTTTGAAGTGGAGAAAATATGAACGGAATGCCAATTTATATAAAGTGGTAACAAATAAGCAATTCACATAAAATAACAGCAATAAGCCATTTATGTCAGACAAACATGATAAATCAAGACAAATAAGGCGAAACAAATAACAATATATAATTATTAATCCTAAGTTTGTTATGGTTAAGAACCTACGAATCCCAAGTGAATTCGCCAAGCTGTTATACCCCATTTTAACACGGGTCACATCGAGGTACAATATGTTGGAAAGCTTCTAATTAAATTTAAGGAAGTCGCCACCTATTTAGTTCTACGGTGAATTAGGACACCTATTATAAACTATGTGATAAAAGCAATTAAAGACTTCATTTTATGGTCTACGCTACTTAAAATTCTAGGTATGGATTCTAATTATTCTAAAGGGAAAGGATTAGGCACCATAAATTTTTGCACTGTGTATACATTTCCTCGATGTGGTGACGTTGATAGATATGTGGCTAACAATTTCACACTAACTCACGTATTGCCTTACACTCTAGTCTCATTAGCAAAGATATTGTTCAAAGACCAAAAGTTGTACAGATGCTACAAATATAACAATGCATAGACATTTGCTAATTTAATTATACTAGTTTGATAGGTAGAAAGGGCGATGTAATCTGCTGAATTAAGACCAAGAGATGCAGTCATACTCATGTCTTTGCTACACTTTAAAAGAGGTAAACACATATCAGAAATTAGGCAAAGCACCAAAGACATTCAAACACTCATGTGATAAGCACAAAAGGAGATAAGCTTAAAAAATGGAGAGGTCGGGCATATTCATCCAATAGATACGTAAGAAAATAAAACTTCTTTTAGGTAAAAAAAAATTCAACCTTCTTATTTCAATTAGCAAAAAAGGGGTTATCAAAATTAGGGAAAAAGTCAATTTATTTCGCGAATGAAAAGTATGGCTACGCATTTCGGCCTGCCTTTCAATTCCAGCAGAAGAAATTAAACAGTGGGAAACAAATTGATTTAACTCTCAAGAAAGTACGCCCGCCCTTTGAGTAATTAAAACGGACCTCCAAACAACAAAATAAAAATAAAAATAAACATAAAAATAAACCCCTTAACAGGGAGAAAACAACCACACCTATAAACTAGAAGCCAACTCTTCACCAAACTTCCGTCGCCTGTCTCGTGACTAACAGAACGCTAAATAAGGCGAAAAACTGATTCTCTATAACACATAAAATCAACAACACGTAAACTGATTGTCATGAACTTCAAAGCAGCTAAATGTAGAGAGATTAAAATTGACTTAAAATGTTATCTAAGATGCACAAAATGTGATGCATATAATAAGAAAAAAACATCGATCAAAAAGGAATTATATAGATTGGACAAACAGAACATAAAGTAATTAATAAGAATGAATCATACTGATAGAAAAGAAACTTACAGAAAAAACTTTAATTCCAAATAGAACCTAAAACATGTACTATTTAGGGGTTCTAAACATATTTTACTAGCTAAACAACTAATGTAATGACACTTATGCTATGAACAGGATCTTTTATACGTGAATGAACGAACATATATACCTAGATCACACCAGTAAACTATTCACATAATCACTGAGTACTACCTGCTTCCTAATTCACACCAAGTATAGGAGGAAAATAATTAAACAGAAAGAAAGCCCTTCGAATGGCAACAAACAATAGAAGTAACCTACAGTTTACTACTTCTAACTTACGCACGATAAAAAAGAGTGAGATCATTGAGCTAGCATTTTGGGTTCTATTTATACACACACTTATTAACAAGCAAAAAACTAAACAATATGCCTTGGTTTCAATGAATTCATGCATTTGCTAAGTTAAGACGAGGGCAGTAAATTGTCAACAATATGTTTTAGCTAATTTAAGAATTTGAGACGGAAAGACACAAACGAATCTCGACTTACGACTTTGCATTTTCCTACCCGGTTAAAGCATTGATCAAAAAGTTCCGATAACATGATTCTCCAAAGCTTGAACACAAATTGATTTTTTTTTTTATAAGACTACAAATAGCAGTTGGTCCCGTGTAGAACTCAAGTAGAGCAAGCGTGTTTTAAGAAGCCAAATGCAAATCGCAAATCATGCTCGGCAACACGCTAACCGTAACAGATCACATTCGTTCTTTGAGCCTCATATTTATACCTTATAATAAGTTATATGGACGCGGATATGTCAGTATAAGAACCACTTTTATGCATACACGGTTACAGACAAAGCTTCAAAACAAGCTGCCAAGATATCATATCCCGAAACGTTCATCATTCGCTTTTTAAACCTATTGCATGGATGTCGGAACAAAATGAACCAATACGACAGATTTTTGATGAATTTCGGAGCATAACGACGAAGCGAACAACATATTTATTCACTTATTTGACAAATTAATTGAAACAATTTTCTTATGTATTAAAATAAATAAATAAATAAATAATAATTAAGGCTTTGCTAGACGTTCCATTAGAGGCAAGTAAGCATAAATATTCAATTGAAAGAGTGCATATGCATAAAATGTCTTATTAGAGGGAAGACCGGACCAATATGTCTTATTTTAGGATGGATCAATCCAAAATGCCAATATGTCCTATTTTAGAATGGACGGACCCAATGTTTCATCAAACTGAAAAACAGTATTTAATAAAGAACAAATGAGTAACTAAGATGACATTCAGTGCATATCTAACTAAAATAAATAAATAATAAATGTGTAGTGAAATGTTCAATCAAAGACAAGCGAGCATAAATATGCATAATATTTTATTAGAGGGCAGACTAACTCAATTATGTCCTATTTTAGGGTGGACGAACCCAATATATCCTATTTTAGGGTGAACAGACCCAAAGTGTCCTATTTTAGGGTGGGCAGATCCATAATGTCCTATTTTAGAATGGATAGACCTATAGTATCCTATTTTAGGGTGGACTAACCCAAAATGTATTGCAGTGCTTGGTGAAAATTTAAAGGATAGCATGCAGTGCTTAACTAACTGATAAAAATAATAATGATAAAAGCAAATAAATGATTAAGGCTTTGCGATATGTTCAAGTAAAGAAAAGCAAGCATAGATATCTAATTGAAAGCAAACGTGCATAAACGGTCTTATTTGAGGGTAGACAAATCACCATGTCCTATTTTTAGGATAGACGAACCCAATATATCCTATTTTAAGGTGGACAAACCCAATGTGTCTTATTTTAGGGTGGACGAACCCAAAGTGTATTGCAGATTTTCAATTATCAATGCACTGTAGAGAGTTTGGTGCGATTTTCGCTACTAATTTTGAGAAAATTTAAAGGATAGCATGCAGTGGTTAAAAATAATAATGATAAAGAAAATATATAGTTAAGGAATTGCGGTATGTTTAGGTAAACAAGCAAGTATAAATATCTAGTTGAAGGCGAATACGCTGAAGGCAAATACGCGTAAATGATCTTATTTGAGGGGCAGACTAACCCACTCTGTCCCATTTTAGGGTGGACAAACCCATAGTATCCTATATTAGGGTGGACAAACCCAACATAAATCGTAAACTTACAAATATTAATGAAGTGCAGAGAGCTGCAAAAATTCTATGTCGCGCTTTTGTAGTAGTAGTGAAAAATTCAAGTGTGATGCCTTTGCAATAGCAAATATTAATGCTGCAATGTCACATTAACGACTATTCATAATGTGGTATCCATAATTTGAGATTTTTCTCTTCGACAAATTTTGCTGCGAGGAATCTCCTACACTCAATGAGAATTTTAAGTTTTGAAATTTAAATTGCATTGTATTTGTATCATTTTTGCATTGCCTTTCTTGTGGTTTGCTAGCATATACTATATTTCAAGAAAAATCAACATCTGCATTACTCAAAGAAAACTTGTTAGTATAAAAGA